>NC_052148.1:271068255-271275385 GCF_902713615.1 Scyliorhinus canicula | reverse complement strand
TCTGCAGCTATTCGCCTGGAATCCCCAAATTACTGGTACGTAAACAATAACACCAACTTGCCTTAATGTAGCACCTTCAACACGGTGAAACATCACAAAGTGCTTTGAGAGGGCAGCACGGTGGCACAGTGGTTAGCACTGCTGCCTCGCAGCTCCAGGGCCCTGGGTTCAATTCCGGCCTTTCTCCCCGTGCCTGCGTGGGTTTCCTCCGGGTGTTCCGGTTTCCTCCCACAGTCCTGAGATGCAGGTTAGGTGGATCGGCCATGATAAATTTCCCCTTGGTGTCCAAAAAGGTTAGGTTGGGTTACATGGGTTTATGGGGATAGGGTGGAGGTGTGGGCTTAGGCAGGGTGCTCTTCCCAAGGGCCGGTACAGACTCGGTGGGCCGAATGGCCTCCTTCTGCACTGTAAATTCTATGATTCTATGGAGCGTTGTCCAACAAAATTTGACACTGAGCCTCATGTGGAGACATCAGAACCAAACGTTTGGCCTCAGTGATAGGTTGTAAGGAGCATCCTTAAGGAGGGTAGAGAGAGGTTAGGGAGGGAATCCAGAGCTGGACGCCCAGCCAGCTGAAAGCACGGCCACCAATGGTGGGACAATGAAAATCGAGAATTCTCAAAAGGCCAGAATTGTGGGGGTTGTGGAGCTGGGGGACATTACAGATCGGATCCCGGGGCGGCAGTGGAAGGATTTGTGGGTGGGGGGGACGGAAATACAAAAATTGTAAAATCACAAGGATGCTTCACTGGGAACCACTGGGCAGGATTCTCCCAGGGCCGGAGCCGGGCCGGAGAATCCCCGCGAACGGCGAGAATCGGGCCACGCCGCCCCAACGCCGGTACGCGATTCTCCGCAGAGCAATTGGCACCGGTGTGGTTGGCATGGTGCCGGTCGGGGGGCAGCTCTGCGCGGCCAGCCCGCCGATTCTCGGCCCGGGATGGACCGAGCGGCCGACGTTAAAAACGCCGAGTACCACCGCCGCCGTCCACACCTGCTCTCAGCCGGCGGAAACCCGGCGTGGAAGGGTTGGGGGGGGGGGCCTGTTCGGGGGCGGGGGTCCGACCCCTGGGGGGGGGGGGGCCTCCGATGTGGCCTGGCCTGCGCTCGGGGCCCACCGATTGGCGGGCCGGCCTCTCTGCTGGTGGCCTCCTTTCTTCCGCGGCCGGCCCCTGTAGTCCTGCACCATGTGGCGTGGGGCCGGCGCGGAGAAGGGAGACACCGCGCATGCGCGCGTTGGCACCAGTGCCACACCGGATCTCACGGCGCCCAGTTCACGCCGGGATCAGCAGCTGGAGCGGCGTGAACCGCTCCAGTGCCACGCTGGCCCCCTGTTGGGGCCAGCATTGCTGATCCTGAGGCCGTGTTGGCGCCGTCGGGAAACGCGACGGCATTTCCGACAGCGTCAACACTTAGCCTCAGGGTCACAGAAACCCGCCCACTCTGCTTTCTTAAATTTAGAATAGCCAGTTATTTTCCAATTAAGGGGCAATTTTAGTGTGGCCAATCCACCTAACCTGCACATCTTTGGGGTTGTGGGGGTGAAACCCACACAGACACGGGGAGAATGTGCAAACTCCACACGGACAGTGACCCGGGGCCGGGATCGAACCTGGGACCTCGGCGCCGTGAGGCAGCAGTGCTAACCCACTGTGCCACCGTGCCGCCCCGACTGGGAGCCACTGCTGGTCAGTGAACACAGAGCTGACGAGGGCGTGGGGCAAGTTTGATTACAGGCAACAGAGTTTTAGATGAGCTTGTTTGTTTATAAGTACATCAGAACCTTTATTTTTTTTTAGTCATTTGGAATACAACTTTATTAAGATCACAACTTTATGATCTAAACAAAAAGTTAACAAAAAAGTAGGAATGACATTAACATACAACTTGAAACGATGTATATTGTGATTCTACCTGTATCATAAATTAAATTATGCATACACTCCAATGTTGCAGTCTATCAATACAGTTTTAGTATCAAGTACACAGGTCCAAGTGTGAAGGAAATTGTCATACTGCACACCATTCACTCCCAATTACAACTCCTTTAGCCCCTAAAGATTTAAAGATTATAAGCAGTTTTGTTCAGCTAATTAACTGGCAAACACGCTGCCTATAAAAGGCTGCTGGTGCTCAACTCCAGCCAGGAATTCACAGGTCATCATCTTCGTCTGGCAAAGCAGTGCCTTGAGCAACCTTCAGGTCTTCCTCGTACTGTGCTGCTAACGCAGGGTCCATCTGAACCTCTGGTGGTGCCAAAGCCGGCATAGCAACAAACTCCAAATTGGGATCTCCAATAAGTTTCCTGGCAAGCCACAGGAATGGCTTCTCAAAGTTGTAGTTGCTTTTGGCAGAAATATCGATAGTACTGAAGATTTCTCTTCCTGTGGAAGACAATAGATTTTGCCTTCACTTTTCTGTCTTTAATATCAACTTTGTTGCCACACAACACAATGGGGATGTTTTCACACACTCGCACCAAGCCTCTGTGCCAGTTAGGAACATTCTTGTATGTCACGCGCGAGGTTACATCAAACATAATAACGGCACATTGAGCTTGAATGTAGTGACCATCTCGGAGGCCACCAAATTTCTCCTGACCAGCAGTATCCCACACATTAAACCTGATGGGACCTCTGTTAGTATGGAACATTAGTGGGTGAACTTCAACACCCAATGTTGCTACATACTTCTTTTCAAACTCGCCAGTCAAGTGGCGCTTCACAAAAGTAGTTTTACCAGTACCACCATCTCCAACAAGTACAAGCTTGAACTGGAGTTGAGGTTCTCCTTGATCACCCATAGTATCAATTTTTTAAAAACCTTCCAGAAGCCTCTCTCACATCAGAACCTTTATGCCTGATGACTGAGCAGAATTCTATTGAGAATTAATTATTAAAAATAGCCTGAACCTTTATTAGTACTCTTTTCTGATGAGGGATTACTCCTAAGTAACACATGCACTCAGTTTAGTGGATGGTTAAAATTGTGCGGCAATTACTTTTATTCTTTCATGAAAGTTCAGTTCTGATACCTTGTCAACTGATATCATTTTTCTGTGTCGGTGAATTTGATTTTCCTGTGTGGTAAATGTGTGTGTTCTCTTGTGTAACGTTCTCAGATAAGAGTCGCATAATTTGTTTACGACATATTCATGTAGCTGTTGTTTTTACCAAAGAGAATCTTGTACGGTTCCCAATATTTACGTGACCTTTGTTTCCTGTGTTTTTTTCCCCGCAGTGGTATCGTGGGTCCTGGAATGAATGCTATCCTGGGTCCCACAGGAAGTGGAAAGTCTTCGTGAGTATCAGTTTCTGTTACTGTATCCTTCGCGCCGAAATACCCCATTGGCTTGACAGGGGGCACTAGTTATTATGCTCCAGATGAACCTCCCCACCCGCCCATTCTCCACCTCCCCCCCCCCCCCCCCCCCCCCCCCCCGACCCCATCCCCATCCCCCATCCACCCCTCCCTCTGCATCTCAGTCGATCTGCATACCCTTCTAATCCTTGCTCCCTCATGTGCTTCTGTACTGTTGTGCTCGACCTCCACTACTCGAATACTGGCCAAGATCCTTTATTTATTTATTTTAATGTATTTTATTACAAACATGCATCAAAGCTGATTACAACACATAAACACCCCGGGAATCATTCTTCCCAACAATCAACTATACAGTCTGTACAAATGTTTCCCCTTTTTCATCCCCCCCCCCCCACCACACTTACGCGAAAAGCCCCTCAAACACAGTCGCAAACATCTCCCACCTTGTCTCAAACCCCTCTGCAGAGCCCCTTCACTCATACTTCATCTTCTCTAACCGCAGGAAGTCGTACAGGTCACCCAAACAAGCCGCTACCCCCGGTGGCGATGCCGACCGCCACTCCAGCAAAATTTGCCGCCGTGCAATCAGAGAGGCGAAGGCCAAGCCATGAGCTCCGGCTTCTCCAAAACCCCAAATATCGCCACCAAAGGGTCCGGGTCCACCTCCTCCTCCACTATCCTGGCTAAGACCGCGAACACTCCCACCCAGAATCTTCCCAATTTTTCGCAACCACAAAACCTGTGCGCGTGATTCGGTGCCCCCCCCCCCCCTCCCCCCCCCCCCCCCCCCGCCCACACCTCTCACACTCATCTGCTACCCACTGAAAGAACCCACTCATTCTCGCCCGAGTCATATGCACCCTGTGCACCACATTAAACTGTATCAGGCTCATCCTTGCACAAGAGGAGATCCTGTTTACCCTTCGCAGTGCCTCACTCCATACTGCCCAATTGATCTCCCCTCCCAACTCCCCTTCCCATTTGGCCAAGATTGTTCATTAAAAGTTCAAGCGCTATCTCAGGGAGACCCCTGAAGCAGCATTCCGCAGCTCCAGGTCTGTAGCCTGGTTGGCTGGAGGGGGGGGGGGGGGGGGGGGGGGTTATGGATCATTTTAAAGGGGGTGGTTAATTCTGTCTGATCTCCTTGCAATTCCTCATGGCGATGGGCGGAGCTTGGGTACAATCTGTTTGGGCTCCCTCTGCTGGTCAGCTGTGTGATAGGTTCGGTGCCTTTTGGGACACTGCTGCCCTCCGGGGGATAGTCAGCTCCTGCTGCACCTCCGCCTGGTTCATCGACTACTGACAAAGTCAGGAGTGTAATGGAATACTCTCCACTTGCCTGGATGAGTGCAGCTCCAACAACACTCGAGAAGCCCAACACCACCCAGGACCAGGCAGCCCCGCTTGATTGACACCCCATCCACCACCTTCAGCATTCAAACCCTCCACCACCGACGCACAGTGGCAGCCGTGTGCACCATCTACAGGATTCACTGCAGCAACTGACCTCAGATAGAACCTTCCAAACCCACAACCATTACCATCTAGAAGGGCAAGAGCAGCAGATACCTGTCCCACCTGGCGGTTCCCCTCCAAGCCACTCACTACTCTGACTTGGAACTATATCGCCGTTCCTGCACTGTCACTGGGGCAACATCCTGAGCCTCCCGCCCTAACAGCACAATGGGTGTACCTACACCCACCATGGACTGCAGCGTTCGTTCAAGAAGGCAGCCCACTACCACCTTCTGAAGGGGCAATTAGGGATGGACAATAAATGCTTTCCTGGCCACCTACACCCACATACTCGGGATTTGTAAAGAAAGGCAACACCTTCACTCTGGGGGAACATTTTTGCTCCCCGTCCAAATTTGCCATGGAGTGGAGTTGTTGGGGTTTATGGGGCAAATGGAGGTGGCGGACCTGTGGCGATTTGAGAGGCCGAAGGCGAAGGAGTTTTAGTTTTTTCGCATGTCCACAGAGGGTGGGGTCCCAGACTGATTTCTTTGTTGTGGAGACGGCACTGCTGGTGGGGGTGGTTGGGACCGAGTATTCGGTGATCGTGGTGTCTGACCACGCGCCACACTGGATGGACCCGGGAGTGAAGGGGGTGAGCTCCCAGAGGCTGCAGTGGAGATTGGATGTGGGGTTCGGTCTGTGAGAAGGATAGGGATTGCTATACGGGAACGATCTGCAGTACAATGAGACTGGGGAGTCCCTCTGTGGCTATGTTGTGGAAGGCAAAGCATTGAAAGCTGTGGTTAGAGGGGGGTTTATTTCGATTAGGGCACATAAAGTGAGAGCGGAGCGGGCAGAGGGGCTGAAGCTGATGGAGGCCATTCTGGCAGTGGGCTGAGATTCTCGGCAGTGCTGCTAAAGGAGAGTTTGGTGTCGACGGGGTGGGGGGGGGGGGGGGGGGGGGAGGCGGTGGGACAGCTGCACAGGGCAGAGGGACAGGGTCTAGGGAGAGGGTGAGCAGGACGCTTGCGCATCAGCTGAGGAGGCAGGTGGGGAGCACGAGGGACGGGAGTGGGGGGGTTGAGGAGCCAGGGGGCAGGTAACTGGAGGGGGGAGGTTGAGGCTTTTTATCGGAAATTGTACAGTCCGGAGCCCCTGCAGGGGACGAGGGCATGGGATGGTTTCTGGATGGGCTAGAGTTCTCGAGGGTGGTTGAGGTGAGGGTACAGGGAATGGGGGCAGCGATTAGACTGGGGGAGGTGATGGATTGTGTGGGGGGGCGTTGCAGTCGGGGAAGGCCCTGGGCCCTGGTGAGTTTTCTAAGAGGTTTGAGTCGGGGTTGGGGCCTGTTAGTGGGGATGTTCAATGAGTCTGGGGGCGAGGAGGGTGCTACCTCCCGCACTGTGTCAGCCATCTATCTTGCTGATTTTAAAGAAAGACAAAGATCCAGAGCAGTGTGGGTCGCACCGCCCGTATCGTTGTTAAATGTGGATGCAAAGCTAGTGGTAAAGGTGCTGGCAGTGTGGATAGAGGATTGTTTGCTGGGTTGATGGGGGGGAGCAGACAGGGTACATGAAGGGGGGCAGCTATTAGCCAGTATTTGGAGGTTATTGAATGTGATAATGATGCCCTCCACAGGCCAGGAGATGAAGGTGGTTGTGGCTCTGGGCACGAAGAAGGCGTTTGGCCGTGTGGAATGGCCGTACTTACTCGAGGAGCTGGGGCGGTTCGGGTTTGGGCAGGAGTTTGCCGACTGGGTGAGGTTGTTGTTTCGGGCTTCTAAGGCGGACCAATAGTGTCAATTCAGGGTATTTTCAGTTGCACCGGGTTGACTAGGCAGGGATGCCCGTCTCTCTCCTTTGATCTTTGCCCTCGTGATTGAACCATTGGGAATGGATCTTCGTGCTTCGAGGGGGTGGCGCGGCATTGGGGGAGGGGTGGGGGTGGTTGGGGGCGTGGAGCACCGAGTCTCTTGATACACTGGTGGCGAACCCGGTTGAAAGTTTCAACAGGATTATGGGGATTTTGGGGGAGTACAGTCTGTTTTGGGGGGTATAAGCTCACTATGGGGATGGGTGAGGTGTTCCTGATCTACAGAATTACTATTGGGTGGTGAACATAGATATAGTTTGGAAGTGGATGGTGGAGGAGAGGTCGGTGTGGGACGGATGGAGCCGGCTTTGTGTAAAGGGACCAGTCTGAGGGCGCTATTGTTGTTGCTTCTTCCATTCTCGCGAGCCAGGTACTCCACCAGCCATTGATCCACAGAATTTACAGTGCAGAAGGAGGCCATTCGGCCCATCGAGTCTGCACCGGCTCTTGGAAAGAGCACCCTACCCAAGCCCACACCTCCACCCTATCCCCATGACCCAGTAACCCCAACCTAACACTAGGGGCAATTGTGGACACTAACGGCAATTTAGCAGGACCAATCCACCTAACCTGCACATCTTTGGACCAGTCCCGGCCTAGCCCGGTGGTGGTATCAGCGTTGAGGGTGTGGAATCGATGTTGGCAGACTGTAGAATGGAGGGCCTGTCCCTGTGGCAGAGGTTTGTTCCAGCGGAGCTGGATGGGAGGGTTGGGGGGTGGGGGCTGTTGGGGATCGAGTATTTTCTGTACCTGTTTGTGAGGGATAAGTTTACGGAATTGGAGGAGCTTGAGGAGGTGTACTCACAGCCAGAAGGGAATGGATTCAGGTAGCTGCAGGTGAGGGACTTCTTGAGGAAGCAGTTGGGTTAATTCCAGTTGCTGCCACCTCCAGCGCTACAGGACAAGCTTCTGTCCGAGGACGAGATAGGTGTCAGATATATATGAGGAGCTGATGCCCTGGTGGAGGAGGTCCATGCAAGTGGGAGGAGGGGTTGGGAGGGGCGATGCAAGCTGGGGTGTGAAGTGAGGCTCTGAGAAGGATAAACTTGGCGTTGTCGTGTGCGAGACTGAGTCTCAGACAATTGGGACCTGGTAGGCCGGTGATGGAGCTGGCTGTGTTGGCAGGATTCGGAGCTGCCGCAAATGGGGGCATGGGTGAGCGACTTGGCAGAATTCCTCCCCCTAAAAAGACCAAGTTCACCACAAGAGGAGCAGAGGAAGAGTTCTCCACATGATAGAGGCTGTTCATTGACTTCTTCAGGGACATTAACACATCGGCGGGCGGGGGGGTGGGGGGGGTTCTTTGTGTTTTGCTTAGATTTTGGGGGGACTGGGTGTAAAAAGAGGGGGTGGAGGGGGAGGTGCAGGGGAATCATGACAATTATGCATGGTTTACTGTTGTTGTAGTTGTTTATGTTCTGAAATGAATATCACTCATTGTCACGAGGAGGCTTCAAATGAAGTTACTGTGAAAAGTCCCTAGTCGCCACATTCCGGCGCCTGGTACGGGAATTGAACCGTGCTGCTGGCCTGCCTTGGTCTGCTGTCAAAGCCAGCGATTTAGCCCAGTGTGCTAAACCAGCCCCTGTTCTGGATATATTTGAAAGTACCTCCAATAAAATATTTTTTAAAAAAGTAATGGTTCCATGTGAGTCCAGAATCAAAAGCTCAATGGCATATTCCTGAATACTGAAAGTGTTCCAGCTGAAGAGTCTTTGAGCAGCAGGGTAACATGGTGGTTAGCATAAATGCTTCACAGCTCCAGGGTCCCAGGTTCGATTCCCGGCTGGGTCACTGTCTGTGCGGAGTCTGCACGTCCTCCCCCTGTGTGCGTGGGTTTCCTCCGGGTGCTCCGGTTTCCTCCCACAGTCCAAAGATGTGCGGGTTAGGTGGATTGGCCATGCTAAATTGCCCGTAGTGTCCTAATAAAAGTAAGGTTAAGGGGGGGGAGGTTGTTGGGTTACGGGTATAGGGTGGATACGTGGGTTTGAGTAGGGTGATCATGGCTTGGCACAACATTGAGGGCCGAAGGGCCTGTTCTGTGCTGTACTGTTCTATGTTCTATGAGGACTTCCACAATGGAAGATTGCACGTAGAGATGAATTAGTATTATAGGCACCGATACAGGAGTTTCCATGTTCCAGTGCTGCAGTAATTTGCCTGGACTCTGTTAAAATGGGAGACTGTCTCGGTCCAGTTCCACATGGCAATATTACAGGTTCTAGCAGCTTGGGGTGGTCACTTCTTCTCCAGGAATTTGGACAAAAGATGTATTTTCTCAGATCTGGAACGTTGAGAGGTTTATTAGAGGAGTCGGGGCTCCTTCTGTCTATGAGAGCATAGTATCTTTGGGGGCCGGGCCACTGCCGTAGAAATGGAAAGGGTGTTGGTGCATTTCTTTCGAATTTGGTTCTCTGCGGCCACAGGGGGCATTAGTGCCTCTTTAAGGATAACGAGGTCCCTGCTGGTTTTCTGATGGCGAGAAATTGCTCTGATATGAGCCGTGGCTAGTCAGACATGTCAGGGTCAAGCCTTTGTCCATTTAAAAAATAATCATAATTTTATTAAGTAGCCAGGTTGACATAGATATGTTGTCCATTATTGCAAGGACATTTAAAAACAAAAATGAGGAAGTTGTGTTGCAGATGTACAGGGTTCTTGAGAAACTACACCTGAAACACTGTGTGCTCTCCATATTTAAGGAAGGGGATATTTGTATTGGAAGTGGCACACCACAGGTTCACTAGATTGGTTGCTGGGGTGAGAGGGTGGTTCCACGTTGAGAGACTGCGGCAATTATGTTTATATTCTCTGGAGTTTAGAAGAATGAGAGGTGACCTCATTGAAACATGCAAGATTCCGAAAGTGTTCGACAGGGAAATACGGAGAGGTTGTTTTTCCTGCTCGGGGGATCTAAAGCCCTGGAGCCCAGTATCAGCATAAGGAAATGATCACTCGGGACTGAAATGAGGAGAAATTGTGAATCTTTGGAATTTTCTATCGTGCAGGATTGTGATTGCTCTATTGTTTTTTTTTAAAATAATTTTTATTGGAATTTTTTACAGAAAATATAAAAATATAACAAGTATAGCAACAAGCAGTAATATGCAACTAACAGCCCCATAACACCCACAATTCCCCCCATACCGTAACATCACATGTATCACACTCCCCCCACCCCCCCCCCAAACAAGAGAACTTAACCATAAATTTAAATTAAATAAATCAAATTTAAATAAAATAAGCAAACATAGCCACCTGTTTACTAGAAGGGAAGAAAACAGTATTCGCTCCCAAGCTTGGATTATCCAAGTCTATCTTTTTCCCAATAAATGTCACACTCCCCCCCCCCCCCCCTCCCCCGGGTTGCTGCTGCTACTGTCCCAGTACCCTATCGTTGAGCCAGAAAGTCGAGGAAAGGTTCCCACCGTTTAAAGAACCCTTGCACCAATCCTCTCAGGGCGAATTTAACCTTCTCAAGCTTAATGAAACCCGCCATGTCATTGATCCAGGTCTCCACGCTTGGGGGCCTCGCGTCCTTCCACTGTAGCAAAATCCTTCGCCGGGCTACTAGGGACGCAAAGGCCAGCACACTGGCCTCTTTAGCCTCCTGCACTCCCGGCTCTACCCCAACCCCAAAAATCGCAAGTCCCCATCCTGGCTTGACCCTGGATCCCACCACCCTTGACACCGTCCTCGCCACCCCCTTCCAGAACTCCTCCAACGCCGGGCATGCCCAGTTGATTGCTCTATTGTTGAATACATTTAATAATAATCGCTTGTTATCCCAAGTCGGCTTCAATGAAGTTACTGTGAAAAGCCCCTAGTCGCCACATTCCGGCACCTGTTCAGGGAGGCCGGTACGGGAATTGAACCCGCGCTGCTGGCCTTGCTCTGCATTACAAGCCAGCTGATTAGCCCACTGTGCTAAACCAGCCCCTGATGTAATATTTTGACAGATGGCCGACCACCAAATTGATTAACGCATAACGTTTTTTTGAAGTAGTAACTATATACAGAGAGTAAGATAAAAGCCGCCATGTTCCACGACTCCAAGTCCCTAATTGAATGGGAAACCTGCACTCCACCCCCAGCGTTCATGCGCTCCCTCCCCATTGCCCACCAGGTCACATGACCCTCCAGGGACTCATACGCTTAAAGGGGCACGATACAGCAGCTGGGGTAGACATCCCCTTAAAGGGGCACGATACAGCAGCTGGGGTAGACATCCCCTTAAAGGGGCACGATACAGCAGCTGGGGTAGACATATTTCTGATCTCTCCGGGAATGAAGGGAGATGGGGAGTGGGAAGGAAAATTGAGTTGAGACAAAGATCAGCCATGATCGTATTGAACAGTGGAGCGGGCCATATAGTCTACTCCTATGGTTCATTCTTTTAATCTAGTGGAAGCCCGATCTTGTACAAAACAAAAAACTAGGGCAGCAAGGTGACACAGTGGGTTAGCCCTGCAGCCTCACGCTGCCAAGGTCCCAGGTTTGATCCCG
Organism: Scyliorhinus canicula; assembly: GCF_902713615.1. Lineage (NCBI taxonomy): Eukaryota > Metazoa > Chordata > Chondrichthyes > Carcharhiniformes > Scyliorhinidae > Scyliorhinus > Scyliorhinus canicula. The sequence continues at coordinate 271,264,224 of NC_052148.1, read as the reverse complement.
GCTCTGGGTCACTGTCCGCGTGGAGTTTGCACATTCTCCCCATGTCTGCGCGGGTTTCGCCTCCACAACCCAAAAAGATGTGCAGGTTAGGTAGTTTGGCCGCCCTAAATTGCCCCTTAATTGAAAAAAATAAACTGTGTACTGTAAATTTATAGGGAAAAAAACTAGAGACAAAGAGTTTTGTTAGCTGGGATTTTTTTTTTTTGCAGAATCAAAGGACTAAAATAAAAGTATGTGCTGGGATGGGTAATTTAAGAGGGAGCTTTGGCGCAGAGTTAGCACTGCTGACGTCTCCACAGCTCCTCCTCCATGAACCCGACACCGGGAGACACTTCTTGCCATGACCTGCCTCTGGCCTGGGTCACCCTTGAGCCAGTTGAGACATTTTCTCAAAGGGAGACGGTGTTTAGAGGACCCTCACATGCCAGTGAGCAAAAGAGGCTCTGATGCTGCTGGGCGGGATTTCCCCTCCAGGGTCCTTGATCCTGGGGAAGGTGTGTCAGAGGCCACTCAAGTGCCTGAACGGCACTTACACCAGCAGGCCTTCACAGAGGGTGATGTACCATCAATTGAACGTGAGACGAGTTGCTGGACAAAAGTATGGCTTTAATCAGCTAGATGTTAGCCCTGCGGCCGATTACAGTATAAGAACGACAGCCGGGAGTACTGAGTATTTATACCCCGCCTCTCAGTCTCTCGACCAATCGGGGAGCCGTCACATGACTGGTCTCAACCAACCGGTCGAGAGGCACATGACCGACCAGGGCCAATGGTAAGCCGGTGTTCTGCACCAATGGCAGGCAGCTATGCTAATCATACCACCACAGAGGGTTTAAAACCGACTCTCCAGCCAGCGGGCCAGGCCCCTGACACCTTCATAAAATCTACCACGTCCCTAACTACTTTGATCCAATTATCTTCTGCTTCCTAACCCCTCCTAGATCATCTGAATATCATACACACTCCTTTTTTGGAGAATTGAGGGAATGGGCATCGGGTGGAAAAGTGGAATTGAGGTATAAGAGCTTTATTAATGGCGGGGCAAGATTGAGGGGCTGAATGGTCTGCTCCTGCACCTATTTTCTATGTCCTGATTCCGCCCTGCATGCAAGGCCATGAGAGAGCAGCTAACTCCAATTAAATAATGATTACTGAATATTATTTCCTAGGTTGCTCGATATTCTAGCTGGACGGAAAGATCCTTCCGGTTTGAAAGGCGAAGTGCTTATTGATGGTGCTCCCCAACCTCCTAACTTCAAATGTATCTCTGGTTACGTTGTACAGGTGAGAATTCTGTTGCCGCATTTTCTCAAAGGGAGACGGTGTTTAGAGGATCCTGTACAACAGCCCTGATTTTCTGAGATTCCTCTTGTGCGCCCCCAGCTTGGTTGTTTGGTTTGGGAGGGGTCAGGAATCAGGGAGTTGACCTTAAATGACCTACCAGTCCTAGAAGACTACAAATTGGTGTCAATGATGATGGAGCATACCATTATGATTGGTTGCTCCTGCAACACTTCCTGATGACCAAGATACCCAGCCGGAGGGAACAATAATGTTTTGTGTTTTGATGTGGTTGGCGGGGTTGGTGACGCTCAGGGAGTGTGAGTTACTGTGGTTACAAACACTGTTTACCTGCAGCGATGGGTAATGATGATAGAGACTCCCTGTTTTCCCCATCTCTCATTTTAAAAATAATATCGGGGTTACATTTGGCACCCTCCAATCTGCCGGGACTGTTCCTGAATCTACAGAACTTTGGAAGTTAATAACCAACGCATCCACTGTTTCCAAGGCCACCACCTTTAGTACCCTGGGATGTAGATGCCCTGGGGATTTATCAGCTTTCAGTCCCAATCAGTTCTCGTTTTTCTAGCAACTGCTCTGTGGGTCGAATGCTACCTGTATTATTTTGTCAGCCATGGTTGGGTCACTCTTCTTGGTTTTCTTTGCACCAGAATGGAATGTATAACTGTTGCAATGCAGATATTCAATCCCGAAATATTAGCCATTGCGCCTTCTGATGAAGTTCCACACTCTATCTCAGACAGCTCACACCGCATACCTTTAAAGTTTCCTTTGTTTATGTTTAGGACTCTAGTTTCAGTTTGGACTTCTTCACTTTCCATCCTAGTGAAGAATTCTGTCATATTATAGTCACTGTTGCCTGAAGGACCCCGCACAACAAGATTATTAGTTAACCCCTTCTCATTGCGTCACGCCAGATCACGGATAGCTGTTCCCGAGTTGGCTTCTTGACGTACAGGTCTAATAAAAACTATCTTGTACACACTCCAGGGATTCACACGCCACAGTATTTTTGCTAACTTGGTTCGCCCAATCTATTGTAGATTAAAGTCACCTATGATTACTGTAGCGTCCCTTGTTACATGCATCTGTACTTTCCTGTTTAATGCCATCCACCACTGTTTGGAGGCCAATAGATAATTCCTACTAATGTTTCCCACCACTTGTTTTTTGCTAGCTCCACCCAGACTGATTCTTCATATAGATTTTCTGAGCCAATATGCTCTTGCCCTATAGTACTGACTGCATCCTTAACCAACAACAACATCCTATCTGGCTGCATCACAGCCTGGTATGGCAACTTTAGGGCAGCACGGTAGCATAGTGGTTAGCACAAATGCTTCACAGCTCCAGGGTCCCAGGTTCAATTCCCGGCTTGGGTCACTGTTTGTGTGGAGTCTGCACGTTTCCCCCCCGTGTGTGCGTGGGATTCCTCCGGGTGCTCCGGTTTCCTCTCGCAGTCCAAAGATGTGCAGGTTAGGTGGATTGGCCATGCTAAATTGCCCTTAGGGTCCAAATTGCCCATCGTGTGAGGTGGGGTTACTGGGTTATGGGGACAGGGTGGAGGTGTGGGCTTGAGTAGGGTGCTCTTTCCAAGAGCCGGTGCAGACTCGATGGGCCGAATGGCCTCCTTCTGCACTGTAAATTCTATGAAAACTACTCGGCCCAAGACCGTATGAAACTTCAAAGAGTCGTGAACACAGCCCAGTCCATCACACGAACCCGCCTCCCGCTGCCTTGGGAAAGCGGGCAGCATAATCAAAGACCCCTCCCATCCAGGTTATTCTCTCTTCCAACCTCTTCCAGCACTAACAGATTCAAAAACAGCTTCTTCCCACTGTCACCAGACTCCTGAATGACTGTCTTATGGACTGAACTGATCTCTCCATGCATCGTCTCGACTGAGCAGTACTACACTCCATATACTCTTTCCGAAGTTTGTGTCTATGTATTTGCATTGTGTATTTATCTTATGTCCTATCTTTCTCATGTACGGAATGATCTGTCTGGACTGTACGCAGAACAATACTTTTCACTGTACCACGGTACACGTGTCAATAAATCTAAATCTAACCCACCTCCTTTCCCTTTTTGTCTGTACCTTCCTCAGTACCGAATACGCTTGGATATTCAGTTCCAAGCCTCGGTCACCCTGCAGTCATATCTCTGTAATCAAAATCATATCATACCTGTCATATCATATCATACCTGTCATATCATATCATACCTGTCATATCATATCATACCTGTCATAACATATCATACCTGTCATATCATATCATACCTGTCAAATCATATCATACCTGTCATAACATATCATACCTGTCATATCATATCATACCTGTCATAACAAATCATACCTGTCATATCATATAGAACAGTACAGCACAGAACAGGCCCTTCGGCCCTCAATGTTGTGCCGAGCCATGATCACCCTACTCAAACCCACGTATCCACCCTATACCGGTAACTGAACAACCTCCCCCTTAACCCTACTTTTAACACTACGGGCAATTTAGCATGGCCAATCCACCTAACCCGCACATCTTTGGACTGTGGGAGGAAACCGGAGCACCCGGAGGAAACCCACGCACACAGGGGGAGGACGTGCAGACTCCACACAGACAGTGACCCAGCCGGGAATCGAACCTGGGACCCTGGAGCTGTGAAGCATTTATGCTAACCACCATGCTACCCTGCTGCCCCATACCTGTCATAACATATCATATCTGTCACATATCATACCTGTCATATCATATACCTGTCATAACATATACCTGTCATATCATATCATACCTGTCATAACATATCATACCTGTCATCATATCATACCTGTCATAACATATCATACCTGTCATAACATATCATACCTGTCAAGTCATATACCTGTCATATCATATCATACCTGTCAAATCATATCATACCTGTCATAACATATCATACCTGTCATATCATATCATACCTGTCATAACAAATCATACCTGTCATATCATATCATACCTGTCATAACATATCATACCTGTCATCATATCATACCTGTCATAACATATCATACCTGTCATAACATATCATACCTGTCAAGTCATATACCTGTCATATCATATCATACCTGTCAAATCATATCATACCTGTCATATCATATCATACCTGCCAAATCATATCATACCTGTCATATCATATCATACCTGTCATATCATATCATACCTGTCATATCATATCATACCTGCCAAATCATATCATACCTGTCAAATCATATCATACCTGTCATATCATATCATACCTGTCATAACATATCATACCTGTCATAACATATCATACCTGTCATAACATATCATACCTGTCATAACACATCATACCTGTCATATCATATCATACCTGTGGATCCCAATTTGTGCTGTTGTTTCATCTCCCATATTGTGAATGCTCCATGCATTCACAGACAGGACCTTCAGACTGGATTTTATAACATTTTTACAGATGGGGCGGAATTCTCTGCTCCCCACGTGGCGTGGGAGAATCGTGGGAAGGCCTCCCGACATTTTTCACGCCCCCCCTGGCGTCCCCAGCGATTCTCCCCACCTCCCCCCAGCTCTGCCCCCGATGGGCCGAGCGGCCGGCCCTTCACGCCCGTTTCAACATGCCAGCAACCACACCTGGTCGCTGCATTCGTGAAACGGGCGCCAGATGCCCGTTTGGGGCATCCAGGGGCCCTGATTGGGACGGGAGCACCGCGACTGTGCTCGGGAGGGGACAGGCTCGCGATCGGTGCCCACCGATCGTCGGGCCTGCATCCAAAACGGACGCACTCTTTCCCCTCCGCCGCCTGGCAAGATCAAGCCGCCATGTCTTGCCGGGCGGCTGAGGAGACAGACAGCCACCGCGCATGCACGGGTTGGAACCGGCAACCTGCGCATGCGCGGATGACCTCACAAATGTGCCGTTTTGCGACAAGGTCGCGGCCGGGAACGACGGGGACCCGCTCCTAGCCCCCCGGGTGGGGGTGAATTAGGTGCGGGGAGCGGGCCCCGAGGCCGTCGTGAACCTCGGCCGATTTCACGACGGCCATGCCGATTTTTATCGGGAGCGGAGAATACCGCCCATGGTCATCTATACTGTGGCCCTATTTGCCACCCGCCCTTGTTTACTCTGCCTTCCACTTTTGCTTTCTGCTTTTCTGTCTTTCATTTCTAACTTTGTTTCCCTTTCTTGTGTCTCCCGGCTCGGGTTCCCATCCCCCCTCCCTCTCTAGTTTAAATGTCCACAGTAGCACTAATGGAGACCACCCCCAGCGGAGGTATTGGTCCCAGCCCTGCTGGGGTGCAGCCCCTCCAGCTTGTACAAGTCAATCTTCTCCAGAAACGGTCCCAATGCCACAGGGATTCTCATCCCTTCCTCCTACACCATCTCTCCAGCAAAGCATTCATCCAGTCTGTCCTCCTGCTCCTGATCCCACTGGCCCGGGGCACTGGGAAGAATGCTGGGATTATTACCGTTGAGGCCCTGATTTATAATTTATTTCCCAAATCCCTGTACTCGTCTTTCAATCTCATCCCTCTTTTTAACGACGTCGTTGCTACCGATATGAACCATGACCTCTGGCTGTTCATCCTCCCCCTTCAGAATATACCTTTTTCAAACACTTCACTGATCTCTCACAACAGCGGCACAGTGGCTAGCACTGATGCCTCAAGTGCCAGGGACCCGGGTTCAATTCCAGCCTTGGGTGACTGTGTGGAGCTTTCTCTTTCTCCCCGTGTCTGCGTGGGTTTCCTCCGGGTGCTCCGGTTTCCTCCCACAGTCCAAAGATGTGCAGGCTCAGTGGATTGGCCGTGCTAAATTGCCCCCTTGTGTTCAAAGGTTAGGCGGGGTTATGGGGATTGGGCAGGGGACTGGGTCGAGGTAGGATGCTCTTTCGGAGGGTTGGTGCAGAATTGATGGGCCAAATGGCCTCCCTCTGCACTGTAGGGATTCTGTAGTTCTATGAACACTGTTCATTGCCTTCGTGGATAGCACTCCCACCTCCATGTTAGAAGGTTGTGTGTCTAAATCCCACACTACAAGCTCAAGTGCATAATTTAGGCTGGCACTCCCAGTGCTGTACTAAGGGAGTGCAGCATTGAAACATGGGCCGAGTGGCCTCCGTCTGCCCCTAATTCATCTGTTCATATTTCAACTTTGCTGTTTGTGGGATTTCACTGCACGCAAACTTGCTGCAACAGTAACGGAGATTGAATGTACCTGATTGGCTGCAGAGAATTCTGCAACATTCTGAAGTTGTGCGAAATGCAAGTTATTTTTCTTTATTCCTTCTTCCTGGGAACGCAGCAACAGGAGGAAGCCATCGAGTATCTATCTGTCCCCTCATACAATAATGAAATTAAATGAAAATCGCTTATTGTCACGAGTAGGCTTCAACTGAAGTTACTGTGAAAAGCCCCTAGTCGCCACATTCCGGCGCCTGTTCGGAGTGGCTGGTACGGGAATCGAACCCTTGCTGCTGGCCTGCCTTGGTCTGCTTTCAAAGATCAACAAGACGTCTGATTGAAATGTCAGCTCTCCATATGTCATTTAAACATCTGCTCGAACGAATAATGATTTCTAGGCTTTGGGTTGATCTGCCTGTGGTCTTAATCTCATCAAATCTTCCCGTTTTACAGGACGATGTGGTAATGGGAACGCTGACGGTGAGAGAGAATTTACAATTTTCCGCCGCACTGCGTTTATCGAGGAGTATCCACCACAAGGAGAGGAACAAAAGGGTTGACCAGGTCATTAAAGAACTCGGACTGACCCATGTGGCAGACTCCAAGGTACAAGAGAGTTCCTATCCCATTCTCGGCTGAAATCTGAAACACTGGGTGGGATTTTCTGGCCCCGTCCAGCACCTGACCATCAGGTCCCGCCGAAAGTCAATGGATTTTTGGCGGGATTGCCGAATCTCACCCTCCACTTTCCCTTGTCCTTATTATTTTTTTGTGAAAGACCAAAGGGGCCGGAAATGGATGGAAAAGAAGTTGATGCCACCCCACCAGTGTCAGTGTGCAAGATGTATCTGTACAAATCTGTTGTGAGATGGAGATATGCCATGGATTGCGATTCACCGATCATTGCTGGAAGATTTGCGCTATTAGCCTGTCGATTTAAAAACAGCAAGTGAGGGCGGCGGGGTGGCGCAGTGGTTAGCACTGCTTCCTCACAACGCCGAGGACCCGGGTTCAATCCGACCTCGGGTCACTGTGCGTGTGGAGTTTGCACATTCTCCCCGTGTCTGCGTGGGTTTCACCCCCACATCCCAAAGATGTGCAGGGTAGGTGGATTGGCCAGGCTAAATTGCCCCTTCATTGGGAAAAAGGATTGGGTACTCTAAATTGTTTTTTTCTTAAAGTAACCATCTGCCCGTCGTGTGCTATGAAACTGATGGACTTCTACAAGTTTTATGAACTAATCTTGTCGCTGTCCTTTAGGGCTGGTTAGCTAATATTTTGCCAGCTTTGACAAAGGTCATCTGGAATCGAAACATTAGGTCTTGTCTCTCCCTACAGATACTGCCAGACCTGCTGAGATTTTCCACCATTTTCTCTTTGGTAGTAAATGATTTTACCCTGTTAATGACCTGGGCCGGGATTCTCCCCTACCCGGTGGGGCGGGGGTCTCGGCGTGTTGGAGTGGCGTGAACCACTCCGGCGTCGGGCCGCCCAAAAGGAATTCTCCGCACCTTTAGGGGCCAAGCCCTCACATTGAGGGGCTAGGCCCGTGCTGGAATGGTTCCCACTCCGGCGGCTGGCGTGAACAGCCTTTGTAAGTCCGTGCCTGCGCCGGAGCATCAGCGGCTGCTGACGTCATACCGGCGCATGTGCAGGGGAGGGGGTCTCTTCCGCCTCCGCCATGATGAAGACCATGGCGAAGGCGGAAGAAAAAGAATGCCCCCACGGCACAGGCCTGCCCGCCGATCGGTGGGCCCCGATTGCGGGCCAGGCCACCGTGGGGGCACCCCCCGGGGTCAGATCGCCCCGCGTGCCCCCCCCCCCAGGACCCCGGAGCCCGCCCGCAACGCCAATCCCGCTGGTCAGGTAGGTGGTTTAATCCACACCGGCGGGAGAGGCCTGTCAGCGGCGGGACTTCAGCCCATCACAGGCCGGAGAATCGCCGCGGGGGTCCCGCCGACTGGCGTGGGGGGCCTGCCGACTGGCGGGGCGCAATTCCCGACCCCGCCAAATCTTGGGGGGGGCGGAGAATTCGGGACACGGCGGGGGCGGGATTGACGCCCCTGATTTCTGGAGATTTTAGTGTTGTTGGTTTGCAGGGCACTGTTTACATTGGTTGTCCTCTGGCCTCCTTCAGTAGTTGCGGTGTGTTTCTTTTTGAATTAGTGTATTTTTGCAGCTAATCTCCCAGTAACCTTTCCCTTTTCATATTTAAAACAGGTTGGATCCTTGTTTATTCGAGGAGTGTCTGGTGGAGAACGAAAGAGGACAAATATAGGAATGGAACTGATCATTGACTCACCGGTTTTGTTCTTGGATGAACCGACCACGGGGTTGGATGCCAGCACAGCGCTCGCAGTCCTGATGCTACTTCAAAGGTGTCTTCATCTAACCAACTAGTTACCTTTTAACCAAAGCAAAAATACTGTGGATACTGGAGAGCAGAAATAAAAACGGAAGAGAATTGCGGAGAATGCACTCAGCAAGTCAGGCGACATCTGTGGAGAGAGAAGCAGATTTAATGTTTCAGGTCGATGACCTTCCACCAGAACTGGAAGATGTCAGAGGTGTAACTGGACTTAAGCAAGTACGGAGGCAGGGAAAGCTGGGAAGACCACGGAATAACAGGGGGGGAAGGTATGTGATTGGGCAGAAGGCAGGAGAGATTAAATGATTAAAGGGACGCTGGTGTGAGGCAAAAGGCAAATGATCAGTTTAGAGGAGGTGTAAATGGGGAAAACAGGATCATTCCCTGGGAGCGGTGATTAGATCTGAAAGGATTGGGATTAATGTTGAATCTGGAGCATTGGTAACTTTATAACTAGAGAACTTTTAACATCGCTCTCCAGAACATCATTGTTTACTCAAGAACGGGAGTAAAATTTTACAGTATTTCTGGGGAGCTTTTAGTGTTTTCCATGGCATCAACGCATAAGGTGCAATGTTATTTCTGCATGGAAGTTATTTTGAGGACTATAAGAATATAGGAACATGGTGCTCAGGAGCAGGAGTAGGCCACTCAGTTTTCCCAGACCATTTAAAGTATTAATAGCTGAAACTGCAAGCACCTGAACCCTCTCAGTTTCATGTAAACAAACATTGTGAAATTGACAGTAGAGATCAGGGAGCAAGAGCTGTCAATCAAACAATGTTTTCCCTGGAACTCAGGTGTTTCAACAGTCTATTGGATGTGTGCCTCATTGTGCACGACGCTCAGTTGCACAAAACAAAGAGGTTGGTTGACACTTTAAAGGTTCTGAATATTTGGCACTGCTATTGGCCTGAGGGAAAAGGATTGTTTTAAGAAAGTTAACTGTTACCAATTAATAATTTTTAAAGCTATTTTCACACATTCTATTGTCGCTCATTGGTTCGATACAGTTTATAGTGGATGAATGGGCTAAAAGTGCCACGGTTTGGCACGGAGGGCTTGAGGGGCCACGTGAAGTGAATGGAGGTGTGTGAGGTGGCATTGAGAGTGTGTGGGGGTTTTAAGTGGGGGGGGATCTAGAGGGACTTATTTTATTCATTGTTTCTGAGACAAAGTCCCACACCACTGAGACGGGCCTATCAAACAGCCGGCCTCTGCTCCCGCAGCCCCTATGACGGCCTCCAAAGGTTTTCCTGGGTTGGCTGGCACAACTTCAGCCCTCACCTCCCACAATGGAAACCCTGTCTGTGCGGCACATTTTTCCCAAGGTGGGAAGGCCTAGTCAGGAATGCTCTGCACTCTTGCCTCAAGAGTGAAAACCCAGGTCTTTATGCTGGGTGAAGAAGTGGTCCTTATTGAAGCAGTGAAACCAAACACAAATTAAAACAATTGTAGTGTTCAAGCAATAGTTAAAAGGAGAGGAATATTACCCTGCCCCTCATCTCGAGTAGAGATGTAACCAGATTCTCTCCTGTACCTTTACTTCTACGCCTGACTTCTTACAATCACCAGTATGATTCAGAAATGATTTTCATTCATTGAACTATTTTGTAAATGTTATCACCGCAGTTCAAACTAATTAGTATTTTGATATGGTTACTCTTAAAAAAGCAGCTTCAACACTTAGGTCAAGGATTTTCACCTCAGAGTTTACATGACTTTAGCACAAATTGTTTGAATAGAGTTAAATATTGCTGAATATTAATTATTCACAGTAGGTGCGGCCTTCCTCAAATATAGTACATTGTTTGGCTTCCACATGAACAGTTTTCACACTTTTGCCTCTGGTTTCTCTTTCTCTCCACTCTCGGAACTTCCACATTTCCACATGACATAGAAGTCCATGGAACTGACAGCACAGAAACTCGCCATCACACCCCAAACTGGTGTCTACGCTCCGCAAGAGGCACTCACCGTAATAACCTATCCTTCCAATCCATTTCCCCTGTGTTTACCGAGCTTCCCCTTTGATATCTATGCTATTCACCTCAACTAATCGCTGTGGTAGGGAGTTTACATTTTCACTGCACTCTGGGTGAAGAAGTTCCTGCTGAATTCACTTTTACCATTTTGTGTGTTTAAATAGTCTTAATTTCTGTTCCACCAACGAATTGTAACGGGCTTGCAGACAATAGTGGCCAAGAACAGGAAGAGCTGCCCTGATATTCCTCCGCCCGGCCATAACCCTCGTAAGAGGGAAGGTGTTGGGATTTGTCCTTCTCTTCCCACCTGCCTCCTTCAGTTAGGAAAATAACTTTTCAGTTGTACTACACAACTCCTTCCCCTTCCCTCCCCATCCCTGTACCCTCCTCCAGCCTACAATCCTTTGCCATCTCCGCACTCCTCCAGTTCTGGTTTCTTGAGCATCGCCGATTTTAATCGCTCCACCTTTGGCAGCAGTGCCTTCAGCTTTCTTGGGCCCTGAGCTCTGAAACCCCAAACCTACATTGCTGCGCCTCTCTACTTCTCTCTCCTTTACGATGTCCTTAAAACCAGCCTCTTTAAGGCAGCACGGTGGCGCGGTAGTTAGCACTGCTGCCTCACGGGGTCGAGGTCCCAGGTTCGATCCCGGCCCCGGGTCACTGTCCGTGTGGAGTTTGCACATTCTCCCCGTGTTTGCGTGGGTTTCACCCCCACAACCCAAAGATGTGCAGGGTAGGTGGAGTGGCCACGCTAAATTGCCCCTTCATTGGAAAAAATTAGTTGGGTACTCTAAATGTATTAAACAAAACAGCTTCTTTAGCCAAGGTTTTTGTCATCTGACCCAATAACTCCCTAGCTGGCCCAGTGTTGAATTTTGTTTAATAATCGCTCCCAGAGCGCGTTAAGAGCACTGCATAAGTGAAAGTTCTCATTGAATTCACGGCGCTGAGGTCCCAGGTTCGATCCCGGCTCTGGGTCACTGTCCGTGTGGAGTTTGCACATTCTCCCCGTGTCTGCGTGGGTTTCGCCCCCACAACCCAAAGATGTGCAGGCTGGGTGGATTGGCCACGTTAAAGTGCCCCTTAATTGGGAAAGAAAATGAATTGGGTACTCTAAAGTTATGAAAAAAAAAGTTCTCATTGAGTGTTCAAACGTGATCAATAACTGGGGTAGCTGCTTAAAGTTAATTTAGCTTTTCTCGCGCTGTAAGAATGACCCAACAACTTGAGGTTTGAGTAGGATTACCCAACAACTCGATAACTTGAATGAAAACTTGTTGCGATGTTTACTTTTGGCATTTTTCTTCTCAGGATGTCAAGAAAGGGTAAAGCAATTATCTTCTCAATCCACCAGCCCAGGTACTCTATATTTAAGCTGTTTGACAGCTTGACACTGCTGGCCAGTGGCAGGCTGATTTACCATGGTCCAGCCAGAGAGGCACTGGATTATTTCTCTGGAATCGGTGAGTGGTTGTAAATCAGACAATAGATTATTGCTGGGATTCCAGATTTAAAAAGACTCTTTGCGTAAAGTACTGGGAAGATCTATTTGCTGCAGCATCTCCCTCCAGTTCAGTCTTGTGGCACATTTGAAAAGAAAGGCTTGTATTTCTGTCACACCTTTCATATCAACGTTTGAACATACTAATTGTGGTGAATCACATTCCGCGTAATTCACACTGTGGTTATATAATCTGCTGTATTCACGTTAGCTCGGTATACGAGCAGTTGCGCAGCTCTACCCATAGGGGGAGATGAGGAGCTTGTACTGGGCTCCACCCATGGCTCCGCCCATGGCTCCTCCCACTAACCTGAAGTATAAAGGTTGCAGTTGTGAGCCTGCCTGCCAGATCATCACGTCGCAGGCAGGCTCTGTTGTAAGACTATTAAAGCCACTGTTCACTTCCAACCATGTGTCTTGTGAATTGATGGTCACATCACTAATTAACAGCAAGGGTAGGCCATTCGACCCGGTGGGCCTGCTCCACCAATCAATAAGATTGCGGCCTCTACTTTCCTGTCTCGATACCCTTTGACTCCCTCGTCAATTAAGAATCTGTCTAATTCAGCCTTTAAAATATTCAATGACCCGGCTTCCACTGCTCTCTGGAGAGGAGAATGCCACAGACCCACAATCCTCCGAGAGGAACAAATTCTCCTCATCTCCATCTTAAATGGGCCACCCCTTATTTTTAAACAGCCCCCCCCCCCCCCCCCCCCCCCCCCCCCCCCAATTCTAGTCTCTCCCACAAGGGGAGACATCCTCTCAGTATCCACTCTGTCAAGCCCCCTCAGAATCTGAAATGTTTCAATCCGGTCACCTCTCAATCCTCAAAACACCAATGGATACAGGAGTCCACCCTTTCCTCATAAGGAATCCGCGGTCCCAGGAATCAGTCGAGTGGACCTTCCCTGACCTGCATTTACACCCTTTCTTAAATATGGAGACCAAAACTGTACACTGTACTCCTCCAGATGTGGTCCCCCCCAGCACCCTGTACGACTGTAGCAAAACTGCCCTGCTTTTATTTATCCCTTGCGATAAACAACATTCCATTTACTTCCTAATCACTTGCTGTACCTGCAGACTAACATTTTGTGATTCCCTTACCAGGACACCCACGTCCCTCTGTGCTTCTGAATTCCGCAGTCTCTCTCTTGCAATTTAAATAATTTGCTGCTTTTCTATCCTTCCTGCCAAAGTGGACACATTTTCCCACACGATGCTCCATCTGCCAAATTTTTTGCCCACACAGTTAACTCGCCTGTGTACCTTTGCAGGTTCCCTGTGCCTTCTTCAAACTTACTTTGCTACTTTATTTAGCAACCCGTACGTTCAGTCCCTTCATCCAACTCATCGATATAAATTGCAAATACCTGTGCCCCAGCACACTGTGATATTCCACACGTCACACATTTCCAACCTGAAAATGGCCCATTTATGCCTACTCTCTGTTTTCTGTGAGGTAATCAATCCTCTATCCATGCTAATATGTTACCCCCAACACCGTAACTCCTTACTTTGCGCCGGTAACCTTTGATGCGGCACCTTCTCAAATATCTTCTGGAAATCTAAGTACAGCACATCCACAGGTTCCCCTTGATCTATGTTGCTTGCTACTTCCTCACAGAGCCCTAATAAATTAGTCAAACACGATTTCCCCTTCAAAAAACCTGAAATGCCTGATTGCATTGCGAACTTCTAAGTGCCTCATCACCTTGGCACGTCCCAAAGACCTCTCCCGCCAATGAAGTACTTTTGAAGTGAAGTCATTATTGTAATGCAGAAAATGAAGCAGCAAGCTCCCACAAAGAGCAGTGTGATAATGACTAGATAATCTGTTTTTGTAATGTTTTTTAAAACATAAATTTAGAGGACCCAATTCATTTTTTTTCCAATTAAGGAGCAATTTAGCATGGCCAATCCATTAACCCTGGACATCTTTGGGTTGTGGGGGTGAAACCCACCCAAACACGGGGAGAATGTGGAAACTCCACATGGACAGTGACCCAGAGCCGGTATCGAACCCGGGACTTCGGCGCCGTGAGGCAGCAGGGCTAAACTAGTTCAGCACAACATTGTGGGCTGAAGGGCCTGTACTGTGCCGTACAGTTCTATGTTCTATTTCTAACCCACTGCGCCACCATGCTGCCCCTGTTTTTGTAATGTTGACTGAATTCTAAATATTGGCTAAGGATACCAGAGAGAACCTAGCTACTGTCCTCCAAAATTGTGCCCTGGGATCGTTACAAAGTGCCTGAGAGAATATAGGGGGCTCAGTTTAATGTCTCACACTGAAGGTGGTTGATAGTGTGGCAATGGTTCAGTGCCACGTTGCAATATCAGCCGAGATCTTTGTACCTAACTCCTGGAGTGGGACTCGAACCTGCAACGTCCTGGCTCAGAGATGAGGTGCTGCCAGCTGAGCCACGGCCGACAATCCAGCTGCAGCCCACCAGCTCATCATTACAACAATATAATGGCCCAGAGAATGATGGGAAAATAACAGGGGAGGGGAGCGTAATTCAAGCCTAATTTTTAGAGGTTCCTAGGAGGGATCTTCTTTCAATGCTGGTTCCCAATGTGTCAAAGTTGATGGTCTATCCAGGCTCTTCATGTTGGGGATATAGGACTTGGGAGCAGGGCCATTTGACCCTTCAAGCCAACTCCGCCATTGGAAAGGATCATGGCTAATCTGATTGTGGTCTCAACTCCACACTCCTCTCTGCCACCTCCCCTCACCCCCGTGTGACCCTTGACTCGCCTCGACGGCCGGAAATCTGTCTAACTCAGCTTTGACGACATTCAATGACCCCCAACCTCCACAGCTCTCTGGGGAAGGGAATTCCACAGACCAACAACCCTCTGAGGGAAGAAAATTCTCCTCACCTCCCTTGAAAAGGGAGACTTAAAAACTGTCCGCTGGTTCTAATCTCCCCACACGAGGAAACACCCTCCTGGTATCCATCCTCCCTCAGGGACCTTAAATGTTTCAATAAGGTCACCTCTCATTCTTCTGAGCTCCAATGGGTATGGACACAACCTGTTCACCCTTCCTTCATTAGGTAAGCCCTTCATCCCATGAGCTGGGTGAGCCTTCTCTGAACTGTTTCCAATGCAATAACGGTCTATTGTAGATAACGTTCTGGAGGCCGATGCCTTTTACCTCCCTCCACACAGCTCATCAAAAGTTGTCCGCCTTCTCATTCAGATATAATAATTAATGAGAAACTGTCTGCAGCGAATGAAGGGTAAATAGCCAGAGGGAACAGATTTAAAGTGATTGGCAAAAGTAACCCGAGGCAACATGAGTGAAGCATTTATTCGACACAATGACTGGTTAGGATTTGGAATGCCATGTCTGAGAGGATGGTGGATACAATTTAATAGTAACCTTTAAAATGCAATTGAATTAATTTTTGAAGGAAAGAGAAAGTACTTTGCAAGTCATGTTGCAGCTTTATAGAAGCTTAGTTACGCCGCACTTGGAATATGGTGTTCAATTCTGGTCGCCACACTACCAGAAGGATGTGGCGGCTTTGGAGAGGGTGCAGAAGAGGTATACCAGAATGTTGCCTGGTATGGAGGGCATTAGCTACGAGGAGAGGTTGGATAAAGTTGGTTTGTTCTCACTGGAAGGACGGAGGTTAAGGGGCGACTTGATAGGAGTCTACAAGATTATATGGGGCATGGACAGAGTGGATAGTCAGAAGCTTTTTCCTGTGGTGATATGCATCACTGTAGATACACAAGGGGTTAATGTAAGTACACGTAGACTAGCTAGACACTAGAGGGAGCACCAGAGACATGACACACAGACACTCAACCAATAGGTCAGTAAGATAGGACATGTCCAATGGGCATTCACGATACACACAGAGGTGACACTACCACAGGGGGGCATTACACCAACCTATATATAGAGGACACAGCACACATGATCTTCCTCTTTCCAGTGGAGACACTCAGTGAGTACAGACACAGGGTTGATTCAACATCACACCCACCACGTGGATTGTAGCAGACTGGTTCGTCAGTCTGAGTAGCTATAGAAGGATTAACGGTAGAGGCGAATCCGAGTAGGAGAATTGTAAATAGTTTAATTAATGTGTTGAAGTTATGTCCACGTCTGAA
This sequence comes from Scyliorhinus canicula, assembly GCF_902713615.1. Lineage (NCBI taxonomy): Eukaryota > Metazoa > Chordata > Chondrichthyes > Carcharhiniformes > Scyliorhinidae > Scyliorhinus > Scyliorhinus canicula. The sequence goes on along the minus strand of NC_052148.1, from coordinate 271,247,727 downwards.
CCTTCCTTTGTCAGAGTGAACATCAAGGAAGCAGCTTATGCTACGCCAAGAGCATAACAAGACATTTCCCAGGGGGGAAGAATCAATTACTAGGGAGTATGGGTTTCAGGTGCGAGGGGCAAAGTTAGGACACGTACAAGGCAAGTTTTTTACACAGAGGGTGGTGGGAGCCTGGAACTCGCTGCCGGGGGAGGGAGCGGAAGCAGGGACGATAGTGACTTTAAGGGGTGCCTTGACAAATACATGAATAGGATGGGAATAGAGCGATATTGTCCCCAGAAGTGTAGGGTTTTGTTTAGACAGGCAGCATGGTCAGTGAAGGCTTGGAGGGCCGAAGGGCCTGTTCCTGTGATGTAATTTTCTTTGAATGAGCAGGTGAGTAGAACCACCTGGACTACTCTTCAAGGATCCTGCCCAAACTTAATGGATTGAATGACCTCCTACTATGTTGTGTTATTCGATGATCCAACAGCCCAGAGATATCCAATGGGATGTGAATCACCATAGGTTGCTGGTTGATTGGACAGTTCCTCGGGTCATTAGGAACTGGACTACCCAAACTGTCAACAACTGTTAAATTAAACAATCAACTTAACAATGTTTTATTTTTTGGGTTAACATTAGCTCTTGCTTTTTAACCTTTTTTAACCAGGTTACAGATGTGAGCCATTTAACAACCCTGCTGACTTTTTTCTTGACATTATCAATGGAGACTCAACTGCAGTGAACTTGCCTAAAGATGTGGACCTTGATCCAGGTAAATATGTACAATGGGTCCTAAATAGCCAATATTGATTGTTCATGATGATGATTTCTAATATTTCCACCTCTCACAGTTGCTTCACAGCTCCAGGGTCCCAGGTTCGATTCCCCCCTTGGGTCACTGTCTGTGCGGAGTCTGCACATTCTCTCCGTGTCTGTGTGGGTTTCCTCCGGGCGCTCCGGTTCTTCCCCCCCCCCCCCCCCCCCCCCCACCCCCCTCCCCCACAGTTCAAAGATGTGCGGGTTAGGTGGATTGGCCATGATAAATTGCCCTTTGTGTCCAAAAACGTTTGGGTGGGGTTACTGGGTTACAACAATTTGGTGGGGGCGTGGGCTTAAGTGGGGTGCTCTTTCCAAGGGCCGGTGCAGACCCGATGGGCTGAATGGCCTCCTTCTACACTGTAAATTGTATGATTCTGTGATTATCTGATAGTCATTTACACTTACCAGGTCATTAGCAAGGTACATCGACTGAACTGGACAAGACTAATCTTCCTGTGCTGGGTTTATGTTGCATCTACATTACCACCATTCTTGCATTCCAATGATGAATCAGCCAATGAGTTGCCGATTTTCCAAATCTAACTGTGTTTAAAGCTATTTACATTTAAATGTTATGGGGTGGACTTAAGAACATATTTGAGTGTTTGTTTTGCCTCCTATCATAGAACTGGCTCTTGAAGTATCTGCTTTAAACAAAGGCACTACCGTAGCAGAGAATCTAGCAGATGAATTTTCCAGGTCCACCTATTACAGTGAAATGATGTCCGAATTAGAAAAGGAGTCTCAGGGAAAACCCCGGGATTCTGTGATCGTTTCCAGGACGATTACGTACACCACGTCATTCTGTCACCAACTGAAATGGGTGACCCAACGATCTCTCATAAACCTCCTTCGGAATCCCCAGGCTTCTGTTGCTCAAGTAAGTGCCACTGAAACCCAAGGCGAAGAAATCGCCCTCATACATTGAACGTTTTTTGAACGAGAGCAATTTACAAAAATAAAGACAGAAGAGTTGAATTTATAGCGTGCTTATCAGATCGGACAGGAAATCCCAAAACAATTCGGATGCAATCCCTTAGTTTGCAACTGAGGGAGAATCATGGGCCAGTAAACAGGAAGAACTCACTGATTCTCTTTCAGCAGTTCTGTTCAGCTTCTACTTCCAGAGCCTGTTTTAAAATTAGGAGTCAACATTTTCGGATGGAGACGAGGAAAGTTTTTTCCTCTCCAGAGGGTTGGGCGACTTTGGAACGCTCTGCCTCAGGAGGCGGTGGAGGAGGGGGGGTCACTGCATATTTTTAAGGCGGAGGTAGATCGATCCTTATTAGGAAAGGGAATCCAAGGTTATCGGCAGAGAAAAGAGCTAATGTTTCGAGTCCGATGACTCTTTGTCAAAGCTAACAGACAGAGAGAGTGGGAAATATTTATACTGTGGAGTGAGAATGAAAGATGAGTCATAGCCACAGAAACCCAGGGAAACCGGGTGCTAATGGCCACAGATATTAAGGTGAAAGAGTGTTAATGGCAGTCCCCAGAGAGGACTTGATCCTTTTGGTTGGTTTGAGGGCACATCTTCGGGTATGTGCTGGTTCCGGGCGAGGATGGGCTTTTTGTTTTGTTTGCTTAGCGGCCAATTTTAAAAGTACTTAGAAGTTTCCAAGAGGGGAGACGCCTTTCCTCCGACTGCTCGGCACATCTCCACCACCGGATATCCACCCAGAAACATTGCTGATCGCCCTGCATTGACATAGCGTCCGTTCCTGCAGTTGTTCAGGTGCGTCACTTTTGAGTGGTTATAACCCTCGCGGAAGTCACTGGACTTCCCATGACCTCCGCTGAATACAAACTCCCCGATAATGAGGAGAAGGGGCTTCCCTGATACAGTGGATTAGATCGCTGGTATAAAAACCCCAAACTGAGAGCAGATGGGAGAGGGGGAACCCTGTGCAGCGAGTGCAGATCTTGCACATCGTGAATAAACATAACCTTTGTTTCTCCCTGATTGGTCAATGTGTGCTGCTTCAGCAGATTCTACAAATGCTCATGAACGTCGTCTACTAACATATAGACATGACTAGTCTGCTTAGATTTGGGGGGTTTTCTTGCACATCCTTGGTGTCGAGTTTTCTGAGCCCAACAAGCCTTGAAAATATGGCCCTTCTTTGCCGCAGTCCTTGCACGTATTTTCTCTACTCCACCATTCCCCCGCTGAGTGTCCAACTTGTGTACATCGGTGAACTGGTTGTACCCTTACAGCCTGGTTCCTTGTGGTATCCGTTTTGTGGATCTTTGCTCTATCTGGGCGACACGGTAGCACAGTGGTTCGCACTATTGCTTCACAGCGTCAGGGTCCTGGGTTCGATTCCCGGCTTGGGTCACTGTCTGTGTGTCGTCTGCACGTTCTCCCCGTGTCTGTGTGGGTTTCCTCCGGGTGCTCCGGTTCCTCCCACAAGTCCCGAAAGACGTGCTTGTTAGGTAATTTGGACATTCTGAATTCTCCCTCTGTGTACCCGAACAGGCGTCGGAATGTGGCGACGAGGGGCTTTTCACAGTAACTTCATTGCAGTGTTCATGTCAGCCTACTTGTGACAATAAAGATTATTATTATTATATCTGTGAAGGTTCTTTTGTTGCCAACTGCATCGTTATGGCTACGTCCACAGCAGCTTAGGGGCTTCCTCTGAATAGATTCACTGCGCAGTCCACAAACCAGCCTATCATGAAGAGTATCATCAAGTGATGCGGCAAACCCGCAACATTTGTCTTAAAATCACTAGGAGTTGTAAAAAGCATTCACCTTCTTCCTGGCTATAACGGTGGAACCAAAATCTTTCTGCAATTAACAACTGTCTGGGTGAGAAATGTCCCTTTAAAATCTTCATTAGTTTGATATCGGACTTCTCTCCCGGCTTTGCTGTGTGAACTAGGTTTTGTAGCCGTATATAATTGGAATTATTCCTCACACCCATGTCAGGGATTTGATCCACGGGGCGTGTTGTCAGAACGGCGGGAAGCACTGGTCTCAGAAGGCGTGCACCCGGTGAGCAGTACTCCCCGGGGAGCTCGGAGGTGAACACAGAGCCTGGGGTGAGAGGGCCGTGCCAGGCTAATGCCAGGGTGGTGCCGGGTGGGGTGGTGCCAGAGAGTGCGCCTGGGTGAACGTTGTTTCGTGGCATGATTGCTGGAACCCCCCCCCGTGCCTTCTTTTTCTTCATAGTTCCATACTACGCAGTGGAAAAACCTCCCCCAAAGGCTGGGGTTCTCCAGCTCTGCCAAAGGTGGGCACTGTCGTTGTTGGAACGGGAACATTTGGAGAGTGGCCAAAGGTCAACTCTCCAAATTTTCCCTTCCTGCCCGCAACCGTGCCTACTGCTGGCGTGGTGGGGTTCAAACCCGCAGTATCAGCCTGGGCCTCTCGATTACTCATCACCACTGCAACTCTATCTCCCCTCCAATCTTAGGAAGGGGAGAAAATGGGTGGAAAAATCACAACTGGGAAGTGGGGCATATCATCCTGAAATGCTTTATCGTTCTTAACAATTTTGCTTATTTGATTAGGTGGTGGTTACGTTTATCCTGGGGCTGATTGTGGGAGTCATATTTTATGGGGTTGAAGATGACCTGACAGGAATTCAGAACAGGTCAGTATAAAATTTCACAGATTCCACCACTTGATTGAAACATCCAAATCTCTCAGAGAAACATGATAGATGATCGGCAAGCACGATAACAACAACAAAAATTCACGTTCATGAAGCACCCTCAAATGTAAAGAGATGTCTCTGAGAAATATCAAACAAAACTTACAGTTTTACAGTTTACAGTACATTTAATTTCTCCCCCCCCCAATCTTATCCACCTTTCCTGCACCTTTCTCCTCTTTGCTTCCCCCTTCCCCTCCCCCCACACCTACAGTTCACCCTCTGATGTTAGTTTCCCTGCTGTTTGGCCTTTCACATTCTTTGTCCTCTCTGGGGACTGCCATTAACACTCTTTCCCCTCGGTTTCTGTGGCCATTAGCACCCGGTTCCCCTGGGTTTCTGCGGCTATGACTCATCTTTCACTCTCACTCCACAGTATAAATATTTCCCACCTTCTCTGTCTGTTAGCTTTGACAAAGAGTCATCAGACTCGAAACGTTGGCTCTTTTCTCTCCCTACAGATGCTGCCAGACCTGCTGAGATTTTCCAGCATTTCCGCAGTAATTTGCTTTTCTCACTCTTAGTCATGTTCAGTTTGTACCCTGAAAATCTGCCAAATTCTCTCAGTATTCTGAGTATACTGTCCATCCCAGCCAACGGGTCCGCTACATACAGGAGCAGGTCGTCCGCCTACAGCGATACCCTGTGCTCCACCCCTCCCCTGATCATTCCCTTCCACCCCCTCGTAGCTCTCAGGGCAATCGCCAGCGGCTCTATGGCCATTGGGGGCCTCACGGTAGCATGGTGGTTACATCAATGCTTCACAGCTCCAGGGTCCCAGGTTCGATTCCCGGCTGGGTCACTGTCTGTGTGGAGTCTGCACGTCCTCCCCGTGTGCGCATGGGTTTCCTCCGGGTGCTCCGGTTTCCTCCCACAGTCCAAAGATGTGCGGGTTAGGTGGATTGGCCATGCTAAATTGCCCGTAGTGTAAGGTTAATGGGGCGATTTTGGGTTACGGGTTACGTGGGTTTAAGTGGGGTGATCATTGTTCGGCACAACATCGAGGGCCGAAGGGCCTGTTCTGTGCTGTACAGTTCTATGTTCTATGTTCTATTGCAAACAGCAACTGGGAGAATGGACATCCCTGTCTGGTCCCCCGGTGTAGTCTAAAATACTCTGATGTTGTGCTATTCATCCTCACACTAGCTTTTGGGGCCTGGTACAATAGCCTAACCCAGTCAACAAAGCCCTCCCTGAAACCAAACCTTCCGAGTACCTCCCACAAATAGTCCCACTCCACCCGGTCAAAGGCCTTCTCGGCATCCATTGCCACCACTGCCTCTACCTCTCTGCCCTCCGGGGGCATCATGATCACATTGAGTAGTCTTCTCAAGTTGACTACCAGCTGTCTGCCTTTAACAAACCCTGTTTGGTCTTTCTCAATCACCTCCGGAACACAGTCCTCAATTCTGAGCGGCAAAATCTTAGCCAGGAGCTTGGCGTCGACGTTGATCAGGGAGATTGGTCTGTATGACCCACAGGCTTCCGGGTCTTTATCCCGTTTTAATATCAGCGAGATGGTCGCCTGTGACATCGTCGGGGGTAGAGTCCCTCTGTTCCTCACCTCGGAAAATACCCTAGTCAGCACCGGCCCCACTATCTCCGAGAACTTTTTATAGAACTCCACTGGGTATCCATCTGGCCCCGGGGATTTACCCAACTGCATGGCGTTCGAACCCCTCAGCTCTGATCGGGGTCTCCAGTCCGTCTACCAGCCCCCTACCCACTTTTGGGAAGGTCAGTCCGTCTAAGAAACGCTTCAACTCCTCCGGCTCCCCAGGGGGTTCCGAGGTATCGAGCTTGCTGTAAAACTCCCGAAACACCTTGTTCAGTCCTGACAGGTCATCCACTCTGTTCCCCATACCGTCCACTGCCCTGCCTATTTCTCTGGCCGCCCCCTTCCTCCTGAGTTGTTGCGCAAGCATTCTACTAGCTTCCTCCCCCGTGCTCATAGACCCTTTGCCTTCCTGAGTTGTTCCACTGCTTTGCTCGCGGACAACACTCCCAGCTCGGCCTGCAGTCTCCGTCTATCTCCAAGTAGGTCTTCCCTCGGGGCCTCTGCGTGTTCCCTATCTGTCCGGTGGATCTCCTTGACCAGTCTGTCCATTTCCGCTCTGTCCGTTCTATCTCTGTGGGCCCGAATTGATATCAGCTCCCCCCCGATTTATCCACTTTCTTGTGGACGGTAATGATGGTTAGGGCAGCACGGTGGCACAGTGGTTAGCATTGCTGCCTACGGCGCTGAGGACCTGGGTTCGACTCCCAGCCCTGGGTCACTGTCTGTGAGGAGTTTGCACATTCTCCCCGTGTCTGCGTGGGTTTCACCCCCACAACCCAAAGATGTGCAGGGTAGGTGGATTGGCCACGCTGAATTGGCCCTTAATTGGAAAAAATAATTGGGTACTCTAAATTTAAAAAAAAAATGATGGTCACGTTCTTGTGATCCCGGTCCTCTTCATCCCAGAGAGGCGTGACCTGTGCTGCTAGCCACCGTGGGTAAACTGTCTGGCCCGCTTTAATATGGGCATTCTGAATTCTCCCTCTGTGTACGCGAACAGGCGGAATGTGGTGACTCGGGGATTTTCACAGTAACTTTATTGCAATGTTAATGTAAGCCTACTTGTGACAATAAAGATTATTATTATTATCATGTCGGTGGGCTTGCTCACGCTCATGGGTGTTTTTTGACCACTGAGGGAATCCTTCACCGGGCGCTGTTGGACGGCTATGATGACCTCCTGCGATTGAGGAGCAGTTTGAAGTGCTCCTTCCACTGCTGATGAGTAGACTCTTCAGCTACTAGAATCAGCTCGATCTGAATCAGTAATATACACAGTCAACAGGAGTGACCCCAGAACTGAACCATGTGGATACCACTCCCCACCCAAGCATTCTGAGTAAAGGTCCTGAACCCTGACAAAGCTGTGTCAGCACGGCTCAGCGGCTGGCACTCTCACCACCGTCAGAATGCCGTGGGTTCAAGTCCTACTCCGGGAACCAAAGCGTAAACATCTAGGCTGACGAACCAGTGCCATGCTGAGGGGGTCCAGCACCGTTGGAGACTGTGCTGTCTACCCCTGCATCCTCCCTGAAGTCATTCCTATACACTGACCGCTGGGGCCAAACTTTTGATCACATGTTCTGATATCCCTTTAATCTCTGTGTGTTATATTTTAGTCGGAATCGCTCCTGTGGAGCACCTCGCAATGCTTTACTAGGATAGGGCACTGGGTAGACGCAATTCGCTTTTGACGTTGCTCTGAGCAAATCTGCAATAAGTAACATCCACTCATGGCAATGTCTGCTTTCTTCCAGAGCCGGGGCAATGTTCTTCCTAACCACCAATCAGTGTTTCAGCAGCATGTCCGTTATTGAGCTATTCATCGCAGAAAGGAACGTTTTCGTGTAGGTGATAACTTTGATTTTCTGTCGTTAATTTTATTTGCCTGTAATTAGAATCGTGATTTTAAAAATTGATTTGCAGCGTACAAATATGCAACTTCCAGCAATCGCTCAAAGATATGCTCCTGCTGCCAGGTGTGAACTCAGCACACTGCATTTTGGAATTAAAATGTTACTATTTCAAGGACGTATTCATTTCTGTTAACCACAGCATCTTTCGTTTCCCAAACTGAAATTTAAAATTGGGAATCTACTTATCATTCCATACCACCAACTTATAATTCCTTGCATTGAGCAACATCTCTTAAATTGGGGACAGGGGCAGCACGGTGGCACAGTGGGTTAGCCCTGCAGCCTCACGGCGCCGAGGTCCCAGGTTCGATCCCGGCCCTGGGTCACTGTCCGTGTGGAGTTTGCACATTCTCCCCGTGTCTATGTGGGTTTCGCCCCCACAACCCAAAAACGTGCAAGCTAGGTGGATTGGCCACGCTAAATTGCCGCTTAATTGGAAAAATGATTGGGTACACTAAATTTATTTATTTTTTTTTAAATTGGGGACAGGTCGGGCTTGAGAGATTATGGTGCTATCGCAATCATTTAAAAAATATTATTTTGTACGATGGCTAGACCAACGTTTGCTGCCAATCCCTTTTTAAAAAATGAATTTAGAGTACACAATCCTTTCTTTCCAATTAAGGGGCAATTTAGCGTGGCCAGTCCACCTACTCTGCACATCTTTGGGTTGTGGGGGCGAAACCCACGCAGACACGGGGAGAATGTGCAAACTCCACACGGACAGTGACCCAGAGCCGGGATCGAACCAGGGTCCTCGGTGCCGTGAGGCAGCAGTGCTAACCACCGTGCCGCCCCTTTGCTGCCCACAACCTGATTGGCCCTTGAGAACGTGCTGGTGAGCCTCCAGCTGGTGATCCAAAGTGACTGCATTTCTTAGATTTCTGATTGACAAAAGGGCCAAAGGTTCTGGGGAACAGGCACGAAAGTGGAGTTAAGGCCACAGTCTTGTGATCTTATCGAATGGCAGAGCAGACCTGAGGGGCCGAATGGCCTGCTGTTGCTCCTGATTCTTGTGTTTACTTCCTAAACATCATCGTTTCTAAATTCCATCGTCCTGTAATAGGCTAATTTAATTGAATTGATCAGGGTAATACTGTGATCCAATTAAATTAAACAATGCCCTCTGTTTAAAACGTAGTCATTATTTTTCTTCCTTCTTTGCCACATGCCAACCTTTGAGTACAATTAATGGAGTTTCTGACAGAATAGGAACCATCATCATTCCCACCTAGAATTAGCACAGTGGTTAGCACTGTTGCTTCACAGCGCCAGGGTCCCAGGTTCGATTCCCCGCTGGGCCACTGTCTGTGCGGTGTCTGCACGTTCTCCCCGTGTCTGCGTGGGTTTCCTCCGGGTGCTCCGGTTTCCTCCCACAGTCCAAAGATGTGCAGGTTAGGTGGATTGGCCATGATAAATTGCTCCTTCGTGTCCAAAAGGTTTAGGTGGGGTTACTGGGATAAGGCGAGGGCATGGGACTAGGTAGGGTGTTCTTTTGGAGGGTCAGTACAGATTTGCTGGGCGTAATGGCCTCCTTCTGCATTGTATGGATTCTATGATTCTACCATCCAGGTCAAAGCAGTCCATTTGATTGGCATTCCATCCACTACCCTCAACATTCACTCCCTCCACCACCAATACACAGTGGCAGCCGTGTGTACCACCTACAAGATGCACTGCAGCAACTCGCCAAGGCTCCTTAGACAGCAGCTTCAAAACCCACAACCTCTACCACCAAGACAGACAAAGGTATCCAATGCCTGGGAAGCTCACCACCTTTAAGTTGCCCTCCAAGTCACTGACCATCCTGACTTGGAAATATATCGGCCGTTCCTTCACTGTCGCTGGGCCAAAACCTGGAACTCCCTCCCTAACAGCACTGTGGGTGTACCTACACCACATGGACTGCAGCGTTCAAGAATGGCTCACCACCATCTTCTTGCGGCCAATTCAAGATGGGCAACCAATGCTGGCCTAGCCAGCAAAGCACACGTCCCATGAAAGAATAAAAAAAGTTAGTGGTTTACTCCGGTGCAGTGTTTGATGAAATTAAGTTTTGCATTGAGGCCGACAGCTCTCAGTGATTGAGATCTCTGCCCCCAGGGCCCTTGATCATGGGGAAGGCCTGTCACTTTCTAATTGAGTGACAGTCTGGCATTTCATTCAGCAGTGCTCTTGCCAGTTTTTGGTTTTGCAAAAATATACTTTATTCGTAAAATATCTGGAACAATATCTGGAAGTTGCACTCTGAATGTATAGGGTGAATATTACATGTATCACAATTGTACTGAAGCTCCTCAATGTGAGCCATACAGCCCAAGGGGCTTCTGTACAATCCCACTCCCCTCAGTTCACTGTAGCTCAAAGATCTTTGTCAGCTACCTTCCCCCGTTGGGCCTCTGTGGCGGCTGCCTCGAGTTTTAGTGAGTCCCGCAGCACTTTGTCCTGGGCGTTGGAATGTGTGCGGCTTTTCTCAGCTCTCCAGTTAGTGGGCAGGACTGCCTTTGTCACCAAGAAATACTCCCCAGAGAAACTATTCCCTCTGGTTACACAATAACGTTAGTCTATCTATCGCCAATCCTCGCTGATAATAATTTGATGCTGTGTTGTGGTGATTTTATTTTACAAACAGGCATGAATATATCAGTGGATACTACAGAATAAGCTCATACTTCCTAGCAAAGCTAATTGTTGACCTGATACCCATGAGAGCCATACCGTCCATCGTACTGACAATTTCAACCTACTTCCTAATCGGTGAGCAGCAGAATTTCATCCTTTTGGATTTTGAGGGCAGCACGTGATGTTAGTCCATCTTTCACCCAAAATGTTGGTGCCATAAGATGGTGGTGATGGGGGGGGCGTGATTCGACTTGGGGTTTTTAAGATGATCAAAGGATTTGATTAAATAGGTGGATTTCCTCTGATGGGAGAGAGCCGGGAACATGGGGCGGAAGACTCCGCTCCCGGGAAAAATCGGGAGGGCCGTCGTGAACTTGGCCGATTTTCACGACGGCCTCGGAGGCCGCTCCTCGCCCCCTATTCTCCCCTCCCGGCGGGGCTAGGAGCGCCGAGAATGACGCGGCCGGCGTGCCTAATGACGTCAGCCGCGCATGCGCAGGTTGTCCGACTCCAACCCGTGCATGCGCGGCTGACGTCATGACGCTGACGGCACGAACACGCGCATGCGCAGTAGCCGTCTTTCCCCTCAGCCGCCCTGCAAGAAGTGGCGGCTTGATCTTGCGAGGCGGCGGAGGGGGAATAGTGCGTCCGATTGAGACGCCGGCCTGACGGTCGGTGGGCACCGATCGCGGGCCTGTCCCCTCCCGAGCACAGTCGTGGTGCTCATTCCCCACCAGGCCCCCTACAAGCCCCAAAACGGGCATCTCCACACCTGTTTCACAACGGCAGCGACCAGGTGTGGTTGCCACCGTCGTGAAACGGCCGCGATCGGCAGGCCGTTCGAATCACCGGTTACCGTGAAAATCGGTGAGCGGCGATTCTTCCGAGCAATAGAGGGGGGCATGAAAATTGTCGGGGGGCCCTCCCGCGATTCTCCCACGCGGCGTGGGGAGCGGAGAATCGCACCAAAGGACCTTAAAAGTAGAGGCAGGCTGTTCAGGAGTGATATCAGGAAGCACTTCTTCACCCAAAGGGAGAGAGGAAATCCAGACCCCTCCCCTGCTGTGGATGCTGGGAGTCAAGTGGAAATTTCAAACCTGAGATTGCTAAATTTTTGTTCGGCGAGGGAGTTGCAGGGTTTCAGAATCAATGTGGGAGCTAAGGTGCTGATCAGCAATGGTTGAATTGAATGGCAGATTAGGCTCAGGGAAGTGAATGGCCTCATCCTGTTCCGATGGGCTGGATTTTATACTCTCCGCCACACTGTTTGAAGTTGGGGCCACTTGCCGAATGTAAAGTGTGGCCACCCTGCAGACTTCTCTTCTGCCCTGGAATGTCTCCTGACGATTAAGGTGGCAGCCTTTGGACCTGTTGAAGCCCTTAAGTGGTCGGCTAATCAGGGTGTGTAGCCATGGAGTGCAGAGCCAATCGCAAATGCAGCAAGGCCTGCTGAACCAAGGCCTCCATGGCGGTCGTCATCCACTCCATGGTGACCTCAAAGTGTTTGTGCGTCAGAGCCACGACATCAGACAGAACGCGGGTGGACTTTTCCATCGTTCACTCCAGTCTGCTGAATGACTGCCAAATCTTTGCCTTTCGTTGCATCTCCAGGATTGAGATGGTGGCCACTTCCAGAGGCTCATCACCCAACTTGGACTCAGCAGGTCGCTGTTCTCCAGCAAGCCTCTGAGAGCCAGAGACCTGGGCTGTCTCTGGCTCCCCCCCCCCCCCCCCCCCCCCCCCCCCCCCCCGGCCCGGGGATGTGTCAGTGAGGTGTTCTGCTGCAGTTGAACCTCAGTCTAACCTGTAGCTATGCCCCACCGAGGCGTGTGTATCTATGCTGGAGGAGGATGTGAGTGAGCGCTGAATTGGCTCCTCCAGAGTTTCCTCTTCTGCCGTGATCTGGGAGCGTGGACTGCCTTGTGGGCTTTATCTCCTGGTGCCTACAAAATAGACAACAGAGTTTTTAGTTCATGAGCACGCAGATTACCAGATTGCATGTGACTCACTGCGAGTGCCAGGATCTGATGATGGAAGTGTGATCCGTCCGAGGTTGCCGAGGCATTTTGACGGCCCCTTCCCCACAGGAGCGAGCCCTGTCCTCCCCAGCAATCTTGACTGAGGCCTCCTCAAATTCACTGTTGCCCATGCCTCCCCTGGTCGAGGAGCTTTCCCACCTCTTGTGGGAAAGCTTGCCTTGGATGAAGATAAAAGGGCACGTGATGAGAAGGGATGGAGCAGAGTTTGGGAAAGATGCAGTTCCCTGTGAGTGGTGAGCCCTCTCCAGCAGGTCTGAAGATGGAGCGCTCACATGATGGATGTGAACGTTTCTGTGAGACATTCAGCGGTGACATGTGTCCCCCGTTGATGGTTGTCTGAGATCCCTGAAGAGATTAGCCCTTTGACTACATGGTGCCACGATGAGAGTTTGAAGGATGGCTTACCCTGGCAATGAGGATGAGACATTCATCCTCTTCCTGCACCGTACAGTGTTTTGGGTGCAGTTTCCAGTCCTACTTACCTGCCCTGGTTGGAGTGCTGAGGCTGATGTGCTTTCTGGAACTATCCCTGGGCTACAGGACATTCCTATGCACACGTTCTTCTCTGATCAAGGCCTAGATGACCTTGTGACTGAAGCAAAGTTCTGCCTTCTTGTGACTTGCGGACCTCCTCCTCTGGTTCCCAGAGATCGCTGTGTGTCCTGGAGACAGGTGGTCTGGACAGAGCGAGATGTGTACACTCGGGCCATGTTTAAATATGGCACCCGGACCATTGACCCTGACAGGAAACGGGAAGTGAATGAACTCCCGACCCTCTGGGTGATTTGGAGAGATACTCGCGCCTGTGCATAATTAATGAGTTTCCAAGCACAATATCCTGTCATTCCGAACAGCGGGATATGCGCTATGAAACCCGCCACCACACTTAGTCTCGGAAATGGAAACTTCCACCCATAGTCCTTGTGACAGCCGGAGTGGGAATATTTTAGATGTAGTGTTTACTCAAGAGAGGCTGTGGTAAAACGTACACTTGGAGCCACGGCAAAAGAATATGAATGTGCATAGGATATTAAATCCAATATTTTAAACAACAAATAGATTGTTTCTTCAGGAAATATTCTTTAAATTATTCCGTAAACCTCAAGTCATTCAGGCGGCACGGGGGCGCAGTGATTAGACCATAACACTGTAAGACTTAGGAGCAGGATTAGGCCACTCGGCCCATCGAGTCTGCTCCGACATTCAACCATTATTTTAAATATAAATTCAGAGGACCCAATTACGTTTTTTTCCAATTAAGGGGCAGTTTAGCGCGGCCAATCCACGTAACCTGCACATCTTTGGGTTGTGGGCAGACACAGGGGGAATGTGCAAACTCCACACGGACAGTGACCCAGAGCCGGGATTCGAACCCGGGTCCTCAGCGGCGTAGGCAGCAGTGCTAACCACTGAGCCATGTGCCGCCCTCCGCCATTCAATCATGGCTGATATTTTTCTCATCCCTATTCTCCTGCCTTCTCCCCATTACCCCTGATTAATCAAGAACCTATCTATCTCCGTCTTAAAGACACTCAGTAACTTGACCCCCACAGCCCTTTGCGGCAAAGAGTTCCACAGATGCGCAGGGTAGGTGGATTGGCCACGCTAAATTGCCCCTTAATTGGAAAAGAATTATTGGGTGCACTAAATTTTTTTTTAAAAACTGTGAGTCATTAAGCAAACAATATTTAAAACCTGAGATTCACTGTGTGTCAGGCTACCTTAATAAATTTAAGATAAATAACTGAGAATTCTGTTTGTTAAAAATAATTCAGACTGCACAGAGCAAGTCTTCCCCAAAATGTTGGATGCAATTTTCATTATTCCAGATAGAACCTGATGCAACATTGTAGAATACAATAAAGGTGTAAGAGTTGATTTGACAGTGAGACTTTCTATTTTATTTTTCAGGGTTGAAGCTGGAGCTCGTTAGCTTTCTCATCGCAACGCTGACATTAGTTCAGGTGTCTGTTACAGCTGCGTCGATGGGATTGGCTGTTGCGACTGGGCAGAGCATCTTAACCATTGCAAACCTCTCGATTACTGTTCTGTTTGTTCTCATGATTGTAAGTTGCATCTATTTGATTTTTGCTTTCTCTTGTGTCTTCAAATCCCTCGGCGCCGTCCTTTACCCTGGGCTGGATTCTGAGACATAAGAACATAAGAACATAAGAACTAGGAGCAGGAGTAGGCCATCTGGCCCCTTGAGCCTGCTCCGCCATTCAATTAGATCATGGCTGATCTTTTGTGGACTCAGCTCCACTTTCCGGCCCGAACACCATAACCCTTAATCCCTTTATTCTTCAAAAAACTATCTATCTTTACCTTAAAAACATGTAATGAAGGGGCCTCAACTGCTTCACTGGGCAAGGAATTCCATAGATTCACAACCCTTTGGGTGAAGAAGTTCCTCCTAAACTCAGTCCTAAATCTACTTCCCCTTATTTTGAGGCTATGCCCCCTAGTTCTGCTGTCACCCGCCAGTGGAAACAACCTGCCCGCATCTATCCTATCTATTCCCTTCATAATTTTAAATGTTTCTATAAGATCCCCCTCATCCTTCTAAATTCCAATGAGTACAGTCCCAGTCTACTCAACCTCTCCTCATAATCCAACCCCTTCAGCTCTGGGATTAACCTAGTGAATCTCCTCTGCACACCCTCCAGCGCCAGTACGTCCTTTCTCAAGTAAGGAGACCAAAACTGAACACAATACTCCAGGTGTGGCCTCATTAACACCTTATACAATTGCAACATAACCTCCCTAGTCTTAAACTCCATCCCTCTAGCAATGAAGGACAAAATTCCATTTGCCTTCTTAATCACCTGTTGCACTTGTAAACCAACCTTCTGTGACTCATGCACTAGCACACCCAAGTCTCTCTGAACAGCGGCATGCTTTAATATTTTATTGTTTAAATAATAATCCCGTTTGCTGTTATTCCTACCAAAATGGATAACCTCACATTTGTCAACATTGTATTCCATCTGCCAGACCCGAGCCCATTCACTTAACCTATCCAAATCCCTCTGCAGACTTCCAGTATCCTCTGCTGACGACTGAAAAAACAGTGCAAAATGGCCACCAATCCTCCGTCCGTGGGGGACTTGCAGGCACGCGGCGTAGAGCACCCGGCTCCAGCTGCGGTTACGGCTGGAGAATTGTTGGATTCGTGGCCGCGCCGTGCAACATGGACCCGGCCTGCCAAATAGTGATGACCAGGCTCGCAACCCCTGGACCACCACCCACCAGTGCCATCAGCCACTGCCAAAGCTCCCCTGCCCGCTGATCGCCCCCCCCCCCCCCCCCCGACTGTGGCGGGACTGGACGCAGCCTCCAAGCCGAATCCCCGAAAATAAATACCACACACGACTGCCACCGTCGGCAACTCAGCCCATCGGGGGGGCAGAGCATCAGGGACAGGGCCTCAGGGTAACGTCCTGAGGCCATTCCGACGGTGTGCGCGCCGTACTGTCTTGGAGGGGAAGGAGCATCGCAAAAGCGCCGCCGCTCCCAATTTCGGCACCGACGTGGATTCTCCGGCTGATCGGCGAATGCGGTTCCGATGCCGGGTACAGGAGAATCCCGCCCCCTATCGCTGTAATCTCCTTTCGTCCAATAACCACGCAGATACCTGCGCTCTTATATTCTGGCCTCTTGAGCATCCCTGATTTTCATCATTCCAGCATCGGCAGCCGTCCCTTCAGCTCCACAGGCACTAATCCCGGGAACTGCCCCCCCCCCCCCCCCCCCCCCCCCGAAGTCACTCCTCCCCTTCACCTCTTTAAAAATGGTCCTGTGAAACCTACCTTCCTGACCAAGCTTCTGGAACCTGTCCTGATTTCCTCTTTTGTGCCCCAGTGTCAAATTTTGATCATTCGCCCAGTGAAGTACAGGTACTGGATCCCGTATCCTGCTTCCCAAAATGCGGAAGGACCGGAAAACCGGCTCCATTTGAAGTTGGTAACATTCCCTCCCTGCAAACTATTGCACCATCTCCATCAGGCATTGCTGCCTGGTCCATGCTTTCTTAACAAAAGGCCGATTTACAGGATTCCATTGATGACCCAGTCGGGTGTGTCCCCCATGTTAGTTAGTTCCTCTCCCATTTATTTTAAAATGTAAAAGATTTATTTCATGCGAAACGTTGGAAGTGGAGGGGTACTTCAGGCCTGCTATGTATCTGCGTTGCGGCACGCTGATCCCCCTCCTGGCTTTGTGGTTCCAGTTGTGTTTATTTCAGGTCGGGATTAATGCCTGGCTCGCCCCTCACCCCTCCCCGCCCGGCTGGGTGTGGCTCAGTGGAGAAGACAGCCTAGCTTCAAGTTTTACTTAACGATAATCCTATAGGAATATAGGTTAGCTATAGGAATAAACAACTATATGTTGTTATGAATTTGAGTAACCCTATTGGCTGGTGAAATGTCACACACAGTGACATCAGCAGAGCGTTTCGCGAGCAGTTGGGGGAGTTCACCACCTTGCCCTTTAGAAGCCGCTTTGACAAAGAGTTATCGGACTCGATACATTGGCTCTTTTCTCTCCCTACAGATGCTCCCAGACTTGCTGAGATTTTCCAGCATTTTCCCTTCCCTTTAGAAGCAACATCTCTTAAACCCTGCGCTCTGTTTTTATGAACTTAAAGCATGGCACCTTGACTTCCTTTAATCTTTGCGACAACAACAAATGTATAACGGTCACCAGACCCGAAACCTGGAAAATCCCTATATCTGGCACAGCAGGTTCCGCCCAGGGGGTCTGGTACCTGACTAAATCAAGTTGTTGTTTTAATATGTGACTGTGTGAGGCCGGCACGGTAGCCAAGGACCCAGGTTCGATTCCTGCTTGGGTCACTGTCCGTGCGGAGTCTGCACGTTCACCCCATGTCTGCGTGGGTTTCCTCCGGGTGCTCCGGTTTCCTCCCACAGTCCCGAACGACGTGCTTGTTAGGTGAATTGGACATTCTGAATTCTCCCTCCGTGTCCCCGAACAGGCGCCGGAATGTGGCGACTAGGGGATTTTCACAGTAACTTCACTGCAGTGTTAATGTAAGCCTACTTGTGACAATAATAAAGATTATCATTATTATTTTTAAGATATGCAAATGCTTCCATCAGAATGCAGGCAGCACGGTAGCATTGTGGTTAGCGCAATTGCTTCACAGCACCAGGGTCCCAGGTTCGATTCCTGCTTGGGTCACTGTCTGTGCGGAGTTTGCACGTTCTCCCCGTGTGTGCGTGGGTTTCCTCCGGGTGCTCCGCTTTCCTCCCACAGTCCAAAGATGTGCAGGTTAGGTGGATTGGCCATGATAAATTGCCCTTAGTCTCCAAAATTGCCCTTAGTGTTGGGTGGGGTTACTGGGTTATAGGGATAGGGTGGAGGTGTTGACCTTGGGTAGGGTGCTCTTTCCAAGAGCCGGTGCAGACTCGATGGGCTGAATGGCCTCCTTCTGCACTGTAAATTCCATGATCTATGAATGCACGCTTTCCGCATACATTGAGCCAATAAAAACGAGAAAATGCTGGAAATACTCAGCATGTCTGACAGCATCTGTGGAAATAGAAACAGAGATGGGCGGGATTCTCCGGACCCCCAGCCGCTTGTTTCACGGGCATGCGCCGTTCGCCGGCAGCGGGATTCTATCCTCCCGTCGCTTGTCAATGGGATTTCCCAGTGTAACCACCCCACTCCGCCTGGAAACCCGCTGGCGGGGATGTGCTCCCAGCGGGAAAAGTGAGCCGCAACGAGCCGGGAATTCCAGCCAGGTTTTCAGATGGAATGAACTTTTACCACCACCTCCATCGGGACCTTCACTCGTTCCGATGAAAGGTCACTCAATCTGGTTCTCCCTCCACAGACGCTGCCAGACCTGCTCAGGACTTTCCAGCATTTTCTGTTCTTATTTCACATTTCCAGCCTCTGAGGTATTTTGTGATTGTATCAGCCAGGAGCAAGTACCTGTAAAAACCCAATCAAAGAGAAGCAGCAACAGGTGCTGAATCATACACTGTTGTGCAAAGTGAGTGGCCCGGACATTAATCAGAGAGTGGGATTTTATAATGCCGGCTGACAACAACATCTTCTGGTTTACCGAAGACGATGGACGTTTGGTTGGCTTGCCGCATCTGCTGCAGGGTCACCCACCACGGTGGGGGTGGTAATACTCCAGTCAACGTCCTGAACGCATCACCCAGGATTCTCATACAGTATTCTCATACTGGGCCCCAACATCTGCACCGAGACTCAGTACAATTCTGAACGGCCATCAGTGGCCAGTGTTTGTCCATCAGATCTTTCTGGAAGTAAAGCAAAGAGTAACAACATATTACAAACAAGTAATATAACAGTAGTCGGTATTTTAAAAAATCATGTTTTGGAGTTGTTGACCTTGGGTAGGGTGCTCTTTCCAAGAGCCGGTGCAGACTCGATGGGCTGAATGGCCTCCTTCTGCACTGTAAATTCTATGATATCTATGATAATGTTGTCACAAAGTCTACATCAATGGCAGACAATGTGACTGAAAGCTTGGGCTATGTACACATGTTAACAATTTGTATTTGTCTCCAGATCTTCTCGGGTCTGCTGGTGAACTTGCCGAGTGTTGTAACCTGGTTGGCTTGGCTGAAGTATTTGAGTATCCCACGATATGGCATGACTGTAAGTACTATGGAATTACTATATCTGTAGTGACAGGATCATACACGGAGAATGAGGCCAGTCAGCCCATTGTGCCTGTGCTAGCCCTTTGAAAGAGCTACTCAATTAGTCTGAGTCCCTTGCTGTCTCCTCCTATAGTCCAACAAATTTTGCCTTTTCAAGTATTTCTCCGATTCCCGTTTGAAAGTTATTATTGAATCTGCTTCCACCGCCCTTTCAGGCAACGCCTTCCAGATCACAACAACCCGCTGCGTAAAACAAAACATTCTCATCATTTCCATTCTTGCCTTTTTTGCCAATAAATTCAAATCAGGGGCTGGTTTAGCACACTGGGCTAAATCGCTGGCTTTTAAAGCAGACCCAGCAGGCCAGCAGCACGGTTCGATTCCCGTACCAGCCTCCCCGGACAGGCGCCGGAATGTGGCGACTAGGGGCTTTTCACAGTAACTTCATTGAAGCCTACTGGTGACAATAAGTGATTTTAATTTTCAAATCTGCGTCCTCTGGTTATTGACTCTTCTGGAAGAGTTTTTCATCACTGTGAGTAATTCCTCATTTCGAATAGATCCCATTAAATTGCCCCTAAACTTTCTCTGCTCCAGGGAGATCAATCACGGTTCCTCCACCCTCTCCAGATAATTGAAGTCTGTCATCCCGAGGAACGTGCGAGGAAATGTCCTCCTCTGCAACCTCTCCGAAGCCTCGACGTTCATTCTGAACTGCGGTGCCCAGAATCGAACACAATGCTTCAGTGGTGGCCTAACCAGGGATTTGTAAAGGTTCAGCACAACTTCCTCGTTTTTATGCTCTTTGCCTCTATTCACAAATATCCCGTATGTTCCTTCTAACCAGATTTATCAATGTGACCCGTCACCTTCAAAGATTGGTATAAACAAGCCCCCGGGACTCTCTGTTGCTATGCCCCTTTTAAAAAGTGTTGCCTCTTTTCATACTTCCTTCCAAAATATATATCACTTCACAACTCTCAGAATTTCACCTGCCGTTTATCTGCCCATTTCACCAGTCTGTCAGCGTCCTCCTCAAGGGCAAAGTGGTTAAAAATGCATTTGGATCCTGGGTTTCATAAACAGAGGCACAAAGTATAAAAGCAAGGAGGTTGTGGTGAATGTTTAAAGAATATTGGTCTGACCTCAACTGGAGTATTGTGTCCATTTCTGGGCACCACATTTTACATAAGAACATAAGAACTAGGAGCAGGAGTAGGCCATTTGGCCCCTCGAGTCTGCTCCGCCATTCAATGAGATCATGGCTGATCTTTTGTGGACTCAGCTCCACTTTCCGGCCCGAACCCGTTATTCTTCAAAAAACTCTCTATCTTTGTCTTAAAGACATTTAATGAAGGAGCCTCAACGGCTACACTGGGCAAGGAATTCCATAGATTCACAACTCTTTGGGTGAAGAAGTTCCTCCTAAACTCAGTCCTAAATCTACTTCCCCTTATTTTGAGGCTATGCCCCCTAGTTGTGCTTTCACCCGCCAGTGGAAACAACATGCCCGCATCTATCCTATCTATTCCCTTCATAATTTTATATGTTTCTATAAGATCCCCCCTCAACCTTCTAAATTCCAACGAGTACAGTCCCAGTCTACTCAACCTCTCCTCGTAATCCAACCCCTTCAGTTCTGGAATTAACCTAGTGAATCTCCTCTGCACACCCTCCAGCGCCAGTATGTCCTTTCTCAGGTAAGGAGACCAAAACTGAACACAATACTCCAGGTGTGGCCTCACTAACACCTTATACAATTGCAGCATAACCTCCATAGTCTTAAACTCCATCCCTCTAGCAATGAAGGACAAAATTCCATTTGCCTTCTTGATCACCTGTTGCACCTGTAAACCAACTTTTTGCGACTCATGCACTAGCACACCCAGGTCTCTCTGCACAGCGGCATGTTTTAATATTTTATCATTTAAATAATAATCCCATTTGCTGTTATTCCTACCAAAATGGATAACCTCACATTTGTCAACATTGTATTCCATCTGCCAGACCCTAGGCCATTCACTTAACCTATCCAAATCCCTCTGCAGACTTCCAGTATCCTCTGCACTTTTCACTTTACCACTCATCTTAGTGTTGTCTGCAAACTTGGACACATTGCCCTTGGTCCCCAACTCCAAATCATCTCTGTAAATTGTGAACAATTATGGGCCCAACACTGATTCCTGAGGGACACCACGAGCTACTGATTGCCAACTAGAGAAACACCCATTAATCCCCACTCTTTGCTTTCTATTAATTAACCAATCCTCAGGGCAGCACGGTGGCGCAGTGGGTTAGCACTGCGGTCTCACGGCGCTGAGGTCCCAGGTTCGATCCCGGCTCTGGGTCACTGTCCGTGTGGAGTTTGCACATTCTCCCCGTGTTTGCGTGGGTTTCGCCCCCACAACCCAAAAATGTGCAAGCTAGGTGGATTGGCCACTCTAAATTGCCCCTTAATTGGAAAAATGATTGGGTAAACTAAATTAAAAAAAAAAAAAAAAAAATTAACCAATCCTCTATCCATGCTACTACTTTCCCCTTAAGCCATGCATCTTTATCCTTTGCAGCAGCCTTTTGTGTGGCACCTTTCTGGAGGCTTTCTGGAAATCCAGAATTTTAAGAAGGATGTGTGAAGGCTTTAGAGAGGGGACAGCAAAGGTTTATGAGAATGGTTCCAGGGAAGAGAAACTTCAGTTAAATATCACTATCATGCCTCAATGCCTCTATCTCTTTAACGCCGCTATATAATCCAGAGAAACATTCTGCGTGCAGTGAATGATCCTCAGTAAGACTCTGATTAGGAATTAATTCAACAAAGGTGATTGGGTGTGACATCTCCTACTCCATGGCAATGAGGGAGATAAATCTATAATAACTGGGGTTGTTTCCCTGGAACAGAACAAGAGGAGTGTCGTTAGAGGTGTTCAAAGCCTTGATCAATTAGGAGAAGCGATTTCCAATGCCACCTAACCAGTGGACACAGATTTAAGGTGATTGACAAAAAAGAAGAAGGGAGGTGAAGATCATTTATACTTACATATTGAGTTGTTACAATCGGGAATGCATCATTGAAATGGTGCTGGAAGCAAATTCAGTAGCAATTTTCAAAAGAGGATTGGGATTAAGAGAAAACAGTTTCAGGAAAATGGGGAAAGAGCAGTGGGGGAATGGGACTAATTGGATAGCTCTTTCAAACGTCCGATTTAAGTATGATGGACTGAATGGTCTCCTCTCCTGTATGATTCTGTGATGTAGACATAAATAATCAATCATGTAACCCATAGGTGAACTTTGGTGAAGCACACAGTGGGCGGGATTCTCCCCTACCCGGCGAGGCGGGGGGTCCCGGCGTAGGGGAGTGGCGCCAACCACTCCGGGGTCGGGCCTCCCCAAAGGTGCGGACTTCTCCGCACCTTTGGGGGCTAGGCCCGCGCCGGAGCGATTGGCACCACGCCGAGTGGTGCAAAAACCGGCGCCAGCGGCCTTTCAGGCCCGCCGCCCAGCAGCGAGGCTGGCCGAAAGGCTTTTGCCGGTTCGCGCATGCGCTGGAGTTGACGCCACCACCGGCGCATGCTCGCTGTGGGTTTCTCTTCCGCTTCCGCCATGGCGGAGGCCGTGGCGGCGGCGGAGGAGAAAGAGTGCACCCAGAGCACTGGCCCGCCCCCTGATAGGGGGGCCCCGATCGCGGGCCTGGCCACCGTGGGGGCACCTCCCCGGGGTCCGATCGCCCCCCCCCCCCCCCCCCAGGACCCCGGGGGCCCGGTCGCGCCGTTGATCCCGCCGCCACCAGAGGTGGTTCAAACCTCGGCGGTGGGAGAGGCCTCCCAGCGGCGGGACTTCGGCCAATCGCGGGCCGGAGAATCGCCGCAGGGGCCTCGACGCGCCGCGATTCCCGCCCCCGCCAATTCCCGGGTGGCGGAGAATCTCTGCCACGGCGGGGGCAGGATTTTCGGCGGCCCCGGGCGATTCTCCGACCCTCAGCAGGGTCGGAGAATTTTGCCCTATATTATTAATGGACTAAATAGATTCAATACTTGGGTAGTGTGATTTCTCTCAAACTCTCAATTCTATTGGAGATATGAAAGTGAAAAGAATGTTTTTGTTACCCGATATAATGCTTTGGTTTTATACAGGCTCTCCAGGTGAATGAATTTGTAGGTCTGAATTTTTGCAACAACTCTGAAACAGGATCTACTCCCAAAGAAAACAACTGTGATGCATATACTGAAATAGTAATGTAAGTTTTTAAAAAACATACACCTTTAAAGAAGAGTTTTAGTTTAATGTTTCGGCGATCTTTTGTATGTCAGTGTGGTGACTTGACCATAATACGGTAGTTGTACCGCATTGTGAAAGTTAATCTGTAATATATAAAAATGACAATGTTTTTCATACAGTGTGGACTCAAAAACAGGAGCAGCTAGTTAGACATCAAGGCAGCACGGCAGCATAGAGGGCAGCATGGTAACACAGTGGTTAGCACTGTGGCTTCACAGCACCAGGGTCCCAGGTTCGATTCCCCACTGGGTCACTGTCTGTGCGGAGTCTGCATGTTCTCCCCATATCTGCGTGGGTTTCCTCCGGGTGCTACGGTTTCTTCCCACAGTCCAAAGCTGTGCAAGTTAGGTTTTCTTTCCCCTGACTGTAACCCATCTACTCTTGTCCAGTACCTTGGGTGCAGCTACCTCCCTGTAACTCTTCTCTATAACCCCTCTGCCTCCCGGATGATCCGAAGTTCATCCAGCTCCAGCTCCTGTTCCCTAACACGGTCTCTGAGGAGCTGGAGTTGGGTGCACTTCCCGCAGGTATAGTAAGCGGGGACACCGGTGGTATCCCTCACCACCCACATCCTACAGGAGGAGCATGCAACTGCCCTAGCCTCCATCCCCTCTTGCCTTACAGAATATAGCTGCCCTGTGGACCAACTGGACCTCCGCCCTCCGACTCTGCTCCCGGTCAGCTGCACTCTCTGTAAACTCCTGGCTCCCTTCTTGCTCTTTGCGGAAATGAAATGAAAGGAGCACCTTGCTCCCTCCTCACCTAAATCCCTCAGTCACCAAACTCTCACTGTAGCACTCAAATGCACCCAGATTCAGCACTCAGTGCAAACAAAGTCTGCACTGTAGCTGGATCACTGTATGTTCTATGTTATCAAGGTTGTGCAGTTCATGTGCAGTTTTGGTGTCCCTTTCTGAGGAAGAATGTTCTTGCTATGGAGGGAGTGCAGTGAAGGTTTACCAGGATGATTCCTGGGATTGCGGGACTGTCATATGAGGGGAAACAAATCAGTTAGGAGTATACTGATTGGAGTTTAGAGGAGTGAGAGGGGATCTCATAGAAAATTATAAAGTTCTAATAGGATTAGACAGGGTAGATTCAGAAAGAATGTCCCCAATGGTAAAGATTCCAGAACTAGGGGTCAAAGTTTGAGGATAAGGGGTAAACCTTTTAGGACTGAAGGGAGGAGACATTTCTTCACCCAGAGAGTGATGAATCTGTGGAATTCGCTACCACAGAAAGTAGTTGAGGCCAAAACGCTGTGTAATTTCAGGAAGGAATTCGATACAGCTCTTGGGGCTGAAGGGATTAAGGGATATGGGGGGGAGGCGAGATCAGCATATTGACCCTCCACACCTCTCCCTATCTCTGTAAACCCTTTTGCAGACCGGGGCGGCACGGTAGCACAGTGGTTAGCACTGTTGCTTCACAGCGCCAGGGTCTCAGGTTTGATACGCGGCTTGGGTCACTGTGCGGAGTTTGCACGTTCACCCCGTGTCTGCGTGGGTTTCTTCCGGGTGCTCCGGTTTCCTCCCACAGTCCAAAGATGTGCAGGTTAGGTGAATTGGCCATGCTGAATTGCCCTTTGTGTCCAAAAAAACGGTTAGGTGGGTTACGGAGATAGGGTGGGGGTGAGGGCTTAGGGTGGAGGTATGGGCTTGGGTAGGGTGCTCTTTCCAAGGGCCAGTGCAGACTCGATGGGCCGAATGGCCTCCTTCAGCACTGTAAATTTTATGAGTACCTCCTTATGTTGTTTGCTGACAAAGTTGGCTTGATAGTGCTCCCATGAAGCACCTTGGGACAGATTACACCATAAGGCAATGTATAAATGCAACTTGTTTTTGTTCAGTGATAATGACTGCAGTTGATTAAATGCTAAAACAATACCAGAACCAAAACCTGCATGCTCAATAAACAGAGTTGTTTTGTGGACGAATATAAATGTTTTGATTCCTTGTGTATTGTAGGTGCACTGGAGAGCAATACCTTGCCACACAAGGCATTGACGCATCTGCATGGTCCTTGTGGAAGAATCATTTCGCATTGGCAATCATGACGATTATTTACCTGTCAATTTCCTACCTGAAACTCCGATTTATGAAGAAAACATCATAGTGTATATAATAGGCACTGATTGAGTTCCTCTTTTTTTAACCTGTTATCCGGGGTCATTTTGTAAATTATGCTCATACACTCTGATTTCATTTTATGTTTGAATTTTGGTAAATTTTCCCACTGCAGACTCATGAGCCACTCTTCATCTTCACAAGTTCTCAAAAATGCATTTAACGATGTGTTTATCTGGCTGTCTTTTTGTGTCTGTCTGATGATCTGTGTGTTTGTCTGTGTGTTGTCCCCGTCTGTCTGTCTCTCTGTGTCAGTGTCTCTGTCAGTGTCTGTGGGCGGGATTCTCCCGTACCCGGTGGGGCGGGGGGTCCCGGCGGGACAGAGTGGCGTGAGCCACTCCAGCGTTGGCCCGCCCCAAAGGTGTGGAATCCTCCGCACTTTCAGGGGCTAGACCGTGGAAGGCTTTTGGCACCGGCCGGCGAGAGTCCGCGCATGCGCGGAAGAGTGGCGGCTGCTGACATCATCCTTGCGCATGTGCAGGGGGGGGTTCACCTACGCGCTGGCCATCGCGGAGGCTGACACGGCCGATGCGCAGGAAAAGAGTGCCCCCACGGCACAGGCCCGCCCGTGGATCGGTGGGCCCAGATCGCGGGCCAGGCCACCGTGGAGGCACGCCCCGGGGACAGATTGCCCCGCGCGCGCCCCCCGCCCCCCCCCCCCCCCCCCCAAGGACCCCGGAGCCAGAGCCAGCCCACGCCGCCAGGTCCCGCCGGTAAGTGACCTGGTCTGATCCACGCCGGCGGGACCGGCAATAAACCAGCGGGACTTCGGCCCATCACGGGCCGGAGAATTCGGGCAGCCCCAGGGCCCATTGAGTCGCGCCGGTACCCGCCATTCTCCGAGGCAGGGAGCGCGATTCACGCTTCGCCGACTTTTGGGGGGGCCGGAGAATTCGGAGGACGGCGGGGGCGGGATTCACGCCAACCCCCGGTGATTCTCCGACTCGGCGGGGGATCAGGGAATCCCGCCCAGTCAGTGTGTCTGTCTGTGTCTGCTAGTGTCCCTGTCTCTAACAGTGTCTATGCCGGTATCTATGTCAGTTTGCCTGTCTCTATCAGTGTCTATGTCAATATCTATGTCAGTTTGCCTGTCTCTATCAGTGTCTATGCCGGTATCTATGTCAGTTTGCCTGTCTCTATCAGTGTCTATGCTGGTATCTATGTCAGTTTGCCTGTCTCTATCAGTGTCTATGTCAATATCTATGTCAGTGTCTCTGTCTGTGTGTCTGTCTCTGTCCGTGTACCACCAAGCTGCCTTCAGTTGCCGTACCTTGCCTCAGAGAATTTATGCCATCTCTATCAAGTCTTACAACACCGAGGGCAGCATGTGGCGCAGTGGCTAGCACTGGGACTGCGGCGCTGAGGACCCGGGTTCGATCCCGGCTCTGGGTCACTGTCCGTGCGGAGTTTGCACATTCTCCCCGTGTCTGCGTGGGTCTCATCCCCACAACCCAAAGATGTGCAGGGTAGGTGGATTGGCCATGCTTCATTGCCCCTTAGTTGGGAAAAAAAAATAATTGGGTACTCTAAAAAAATTTTTATAAGTCTTACACCACCAGGTTAAAGTCCAACAGGTTTGTTTCGAATCACTAGCTTTCGGAGCACTGCTCTCCAGAGTTGCTAAAGCTGGTAATTCAAAACAAACCTGTTGGACTTCAACCTGCTGTTGTAAGGCTTCTTACTGTACCCAACCCAGTCCAACGCAGGCATCTCCACATCATCCTTATCAAGAGTAAAGAAATGTCTCTTGACCCTGTCGAAGGAGCTGCCTTCTTTGCACTTGAAGTTGCTAAATTAGTACGGTTGCCAACTCTACTTGGACGTAATTGTTCAGTTTTAATTACGCAAAGTCGTGTCCAACTGCCCTGTCCCCACACTCCTGCCATTGGTTGCCTGACAGATCTGTCCTTCACAGTGCCCATGAGCAATCAGAAAGCACACAGACTCTTCATGACCTGATTGGATGGTTGTTGACCGTGAGTCAGCTTTTTTTTTTCTCCTGATCTGCAATATTTTTATTACTAGCGACAAAAAGTGTTCAAACATTCCAAGGCACTTTATTTTTAACCCCTTTGATTTTTCTCCCGGACATTTTCTCACTGCTGCGTCCTGGAGATGAATCTTTTAATTCCCGGAGACGACAGGGTAATCGGGGGGGGGGTTGGCGACCCCTGAGTTAAGTGTTTGTAAATGATCAATTCCACTGCTGCTCTTGATAAAACTTGAGACACGTTGCGTGTTTTGGTGCCACTTTGGAAGCTTCATACGGCGGCTGATATATGAATGTAAGAGTGAGAATAATATTGTTTCCTTTTATTCCTTTGAAATGTAAAATACTGCAACCGTAAATTGAAAATACTATATGAGAATCTCTTCAAAAGAAAAATGTTGTAATATTAATTATATATTTTTAGGAAGAAACTTTGGGAAAATTATTTTGAAAGATTTTTAATTTGAAGATCACCAAGTTGGATCAGTGCTTGTGGAAGAGAAATAAAACATTCTGTGCAATTTTGTTACTTTGGTTTTTTGCTACTATAGGTGGAATTCCCCTGCGCCACTTGGCTCTGCCAGCCCTGGTGTCTCCTTAATGTCTACAGCACGGTGCCGACACCCACAGCGATGCTCCTCAGTGACTGGGACACGCTCTGGAGCGTCCCGGCAGTACCCACGTGAGACTGGGACATGCTCCGCAGTGCCTCATAAACGTCCAGCTGGGACGGGGGCATGACCCCCAGTGACTGGGACATGCTGTCGAGGCGCTTAGCCATGGCCGTCACTGACTGAGCTACACCTTGGACGCCAGCACTCATGCTGCCGACCTTGTGCACCAGGCTCTCCACTGCGGTCGCCACCCTGGCAGTGTTGGCCTCTGTGCCACTCATTGCCGGCAACGTCTCCTGTACCCCTAGCCTCGGGACTCCTCCAATCGGCTGTGGACCTGCTGGAGTGTCGCTGACATCTCCCTCTGAATGTCCCGGCCTCTCCCTATCGACTGCATCAGCTCCGGGTCACCCTGGCCTCAGCATCTGACTGGGAGCCAGCTGGGTCCTCGGATCCAGCAGCCCTACGACTGCTGTCTCGCCCGGGGGTTCCTGCCTCCGCCTGATGGACATCAGCAACTGTTTGGTGCTCACCAGAATGTGCCCCAGAAGCCTGACCACTAACATGTCCCACCGAGGTGTGCTGGTGGAGGGTGGGGGTGACAGCTGTGCCGCGAATACGGTGGTTCCCCTCATTGGAGGTGTTCTCATGGGGGGGGGGGGGGGGGGGTGCGCGGGAAACCATCCCAGATAGGCCGACACAGTCGGATGGCGATCTTGTGGGAGAATGGACATGTGGTCAGTGGGAGGGATGTGTGATCTGGGTGGAGGCCAGTGGATCCTCACCTCTGCGCCATGCGCCAACTTCTACATCGGTGACCAATCTGTCCCTGGCAACCCCCACGGCCTCCAAGACACATTACTCACAGGGGGTGAGGACTCTGATGTCCGGCATCCCACTGCCCATCTGGGCCCTCGTCTGTTGTAGGCCAACTTCTGGAATGTATAAGGGATGGTTTTCTCAACCAATATGTCAAGGAACCAACTAGAGAGCAGACCATCCGAGACTGGGTATTGTGAAATCGAAAGGATTAATTAGCAATGTTGTGGTGCTAGATCCTTTAGGGAAGAGTGACCATAATATGGTAGGATTCTTCATTGAGATGGAGAGTGCCACAGTTAAGTCTGAGACTGGAGGGCAGCACTGTGGCCTAGTGGTTAGCACAACCGCCTCACGCCGCTGAGGTCCCAGGTTCGATCCCAGCTTTGGGTCACTGTCTGTGTGGAGTTTGCACATTCTCCCCGTATCTGCGTGGGTTTCGACCCCACAACCCAAAAATGTGCAGAGTAGCTGGATTGGCCACGCTAAAATGCCCCTTAAATTGGAAAAAATAATTGGGTAATCTAAATTTATTTTTAAAAAGTCTGAGACTGGGTCCTGAACTTAAAAAAAGCTCAATTTGATGGTATGATGTGCATTGGCTAAGATAAACTGGCAAAGGATACTTAACAGGTTGACGGTGGATAGGCAATGGCAGACATTTAAAGATCACATGGATGAACTTCAATAATTGTACATCCCTGTCTGGCGCAAAAGTAAGGAGGGGAAGGGGGCTCAACCATGGTTAACTAGGGAAATCAGGGATAGGGTTAAAGCCAAAGAGGAGGTGTATAAATTGGCCAGAGAAAGCAGCAGGCCTGAGGCCTGGGAGAAATTTGAAATTCAGCAGAGGGTTTAATTCGGATGGGAAAATAGAATACGAGAGTAAGCGCGCAGAAAACATAAAAACTGACTGCAGAAGCTTCTATAGATATGTGAAGAGAAAAAAACTGGTGAAGACAAATGTAGGACCCTTAGGGTTAGAATCAGGTGAATTCATAATGGGCGACAAAGAGATGGCAGTTCAGCTGAACAATTAATTTGGATCTGCCTTCACTAAGGAGAACACCTTCCTGAAATACTAGGGGGCAGAGGGTCTAATATGAAAGAGGAACAAAGGAAATCCTTTTTAGTCAGAAAATTGGGCAGCACAGTGACGCAGTGGTTAACAGTACGGCGCGCGGTGTACTCTCCGAGCACGCCACTTTGAGGGACGGAGCATCACGAAAGCGGCGCCACCCCCGATTTGGTCGGGAGCTATGAAAGTTTCTGAACAAATGCTTTATATATTAATAATATAAATGCATGTCCAAAGATCCCTGAAGACAGCAGGACAGGTAGGTAAGGTGATTAAGAAGGTATATGGGTTACTTCTCTTTATTAGCCAAGCCATAGAAGATAAAAGCAGGGGGGGGTTATGATGGAGCAATACTATATGCTCATTGGCTCAGCCTGAGTACTGTGTGCAGTTCTGGTCACCACACTATAGGAAGGATACAGTAAGGAGTCTTACAACACCAGGTTAAAGTCCAACAGGTTTGTTTGGAATCACTAGCTTTCAGAGCGCAGCTCCTTCACCAGGTGAGTTCGGGTCTAGGGTCTAGACTAGGGTCCTGAACTTAAAAAAAGCTAACTTTGATGGTATGATGTGCATTGGCTAAGATAAGTTGCCAAAGGATACTTAAGGGGGTTTTTTAAAAAAAATAATTTTTATTGGAATGTTGTTTTTTTTTTTATAAATGTTTTTTTATTGAGTTTTCATATTTTATATATGACAAATTACAAGTTATTAGAGAGAGAGAAAAAAAAAAAGGAAAACACAAAAATTTTACATGAATATTTACAGGTAAGCATCTTCATAACAATAATTGTGGCCGCCCCCTTTAGCCAGCATACATATTTTACATTCCCCAATATGGCCGAGGCACATGTTTATAGGCATTTATTTATAGTTTGGTTTTGGGCCTTGGCTTGCCATCAAACCCCCATACCGAGCCCGTAGCCCCCCCCCCCCCCTCCCCCCGGCTACCTTCCCCCGATTTCCGCCCATTTTCCCCTGGTTCTTGGCCACCCGACTATTCTTCCTCATGTACGTTGGCCACAAACAGGTCCCGGAACAGTTGCATGAATGGCTCCCACGTTCTGTGGAAGCCGTCGTCCGACCCTCGGATGGCGAATTTGATTTTCTCCATTTGGAGAGATTCCGGGAGGTCGGACAGCCAGTCTGCAGCTCTGGGTGGTGCTGCTGACCGCCAGCCAAACAGGATTCTACGGCGGGCAATCAGGGAGGCAAAGGCAAGGGCGTCCGCCCTCCTCCCCAGGAATAGATCTGGCTGGTCTGAAACCCCGAAGACCGCCACTATCTGGCATGGCTCCACCCTCACCCCCACCACTTTGGACATAGCCTCGAAGAAGGCTGTCCAGTACTCCACAAGTCTGGGGCAAGACCAGAACATGTGGGCGTGGTTGGCCGGGCCTCTCTGGCACCGCTCACATTTGTCCTCCACCTCCGGGAAGAACCTACTCATACGGTTTCTCGTTAAGTGGGCTCTATGTACCACTTTTAGTTGCGTCAGGCTGAGCCTTGCGCACGTGGAGGTGGAGTTGACCCTATGCAGTGCTTCGCTCCAGAGTCCCCACCCTATCTCCATCCCCAGGTCATCCTCCCATTTCCTTCTTGTTGCGTCCAGTACGGTGTCGTCCCTATCTACCAGTCGGTCATACATGTCACTACAGTTCCCTTTCTCTAGGTTTATTGGAATTTTTTACAGAAAATATAACCACAAGTATAGCAAAAAGCAGTAATATGCAACTAACAGCCCCATAACACCCACAATTCCCCCCATACCGTAACATCACATGTATCAGATTCCCCCACCCCCCCCAAACAAGAGAACTTAACCGTAAATTAAAATTAGATAAATCAAATTTAAATAAAATAAGCCAACATAATCAACGCCCCCCCACCCCCCCACCCCCCCGGGTTGCTGCTGCTACTGTCCCAGTACCCTATCGTTGAGCCAGAAAGTCGAGGAAAGGTTGCCACCATTTAAAGAACCCTTGCACCGATCCTCTCAGGGCGAATTTAACCTTCTCAAGCTTAATGAAGCCCTCCATGTCATTGATCCAGGTCTCCACGCTTGGGGGCCTCGCGTCCTTCCACTGTAGCAAAATCCTTCGCCGGGCTACTAGGGACGCAAAGGCCAGCACACCGGCCTCTTTCGCCTCCTGCACTCCCGGCTCTACCCCAACCCCAAAGATCGCGATTCCCCATCCTGGCTTGACCCTGGATCCCACCACCCTTGACACCGTCCTCGCCACCCGCTTCCAGAACTCCTCCAATGCCGGACATGCCCAGAACATATGGGCATGGTTCGCTGGACTCCCCAAGCACCTGACACACCTATCTTCACCCCCAAAGAACCTACTCATCCTCGTCCCAGTCATGTGGGCCCTATGCAGCACCTTGAATTGGATGAGGCTAAGCCGCGCACACGAGGAGGAAGAATTTACCCTCTCCAGGGCATCAGCCCATGTCCCGTCTTCGATCTGTTCCCCCAGTTCCCCCTCCCACTTCGTTTTCAGCTCCTCTACTGACGCCTCTTCCACCTCCTGCATAAGCTTGTAGATATCGGATATCTTCCCCTCCCCGACCCAGACCCCCGAGAGCACCCTGTCACTCACCCCCCTCGCGGGGAGCACAGGGAATCCCTCCACCTGCCGTCCAGCAAATGCCTTTACCTGCAGATATCTAAACATGTTTCCCGGGGGAGCCCAAATTTCTCCTCCAACTCCCCCAGGCTCGCAAACCTTCCGTCGATAAACAGGTCCTTCAGCTGTCTAATGCCCGCTCTATACCATCCCTGAAATCCCCCATCCATGTTCCCCGGGACGAACCTATGGTTCCCCCTTAACGGAGCCTCCATCGAGCCCCCCACTTCTCCCCTATGTCGCCTCCACTGCCCCCAAATCTTGAGGGTAGCCGCCACCACCGGACTCGTGGTATACCTCGTGGGAGGGAGCGGCCACGGCGCCGTTACCAGGGCCCCCAGGCTTGTATCCCCACAGGACGCTCTCTCCATCCGTTTCCATGCTGCCCCCTCCCCCTCCATCTCCCACTTACGCACCATCGACACTTTGGCCGCCCAGTAGTACCCCGAGAGGTTGGGCAACGCCAGCTCCCCCCATCCCTACTCCGCTCCAAGAAGACCCTCTTCACCCTCGGGGTGCCATGCGCCCAAACAAATCCCATGATGCTGCTGGTCACCCTTTTAAAAAAGGCCCTAGGGATAAAGATGGGCAAGCACTGGAAGAGGAACAAGAACCTCGGGAGAACCGTCATTTTGACGGATTGCACTCTACCCGCCAACGATAGCGGCACCATGTCCCACCTTTTAAATTCCCCCTCCATCTGTTCCACTAGTCTGGTGAAGTTAAGCTTATGAAGAGCCCCCCAACTCCTGGCCACCTGCACCCCCAGGTACCTGAAACTCTTCACTGCCCTCCTGAAGGGGAGCCTCCTAATTCCCTCCTCCTGATCTCCCGGGTGCACTACAAACACCTCGCTCTTTCCTAAGTTCAGCTTATAGAGGATATTTAAGGGGTTGACGGTGGATAGGCAATGGCAGGCATTTAAAGAACACATGAACGAACTTCAATAATTGTACATCCCTGTCTGGCGCAAGAGTAAGGAGGGGAAGGTGGCTCAACCATGGCTAACAAGGGAAATCAGGGATAGGGTTAAAGCCAAAGAGGAGGCATATAAATTGGCCAGAAAAAGCAGCTTGGTTCACTGTGCGGAGTCTGCACGTTCTCCCGTGTTTGCGTGGGCTTCTTCTGGGTGCTCCGGTTTCCACTCACAAATCCCAAAAGATGTGCTTGTAATAATAATTAAGAATAATTATCGCTTATTGTCACAAGTAAGCTTCAATGAAGTTACTGTGAAAAGCCCCTCATCGCCACATTCCAGCACCTGTTCGGGGAGGCCGGAATGTGGCGACTAGGGGATTTTCACAGTAACTTCATTGCAGTGTTAATGTAAGCCTACTTGTGACAATAAAGATTATTATAATTGAAAGGGTAGTAGAGTCGGGAACCCTCACAACACTAAAAAAAACATGTGCACTTGCAATTCCATAGCAGACAAGGATTAGGGCAGGAGAGGGGGGCCTTATGACTCTAAAAGCCAAAAATTGCGGATTCGGTAGATCTGAAATAAAGTGTTCAAAAAATGCAGGAGGTCTGGATGGATCTGTGGATAATTATCAAGTCCAGTCTTTAGAATTCTTTGCACAGATGCTGCCAGTCCTGCTGTCTTTCCAGGACTTTCTGTTTTCATTTCGGTGCATACATCAAGTTTCTTTTGGCGGGTGTGCAGTTTATAATCTTTATTATTGTCACAAGTAGGCTTACACTAACACTGCAATGAAGTTACTGCAAAAAGCCCCTAGTCGCCACATTCCGGCGCCTGTTCGGGTTACACAGAGGGAGAATTCAGAATGTCCGATACACCTAACCGCACGTCTTTCGGGACCTGTGGGAGGAAACCCACGCAGACACGGGAAGAACGTGCAGACTCCACACAGACAGTGGCCCAAGCATGGAAATTAACCTGGGACTCTGGTGCTGCAAAGCCATAGTGCTAACCACTATGCTACCGTGTTGCCCAGTTGCGTGTTAACTTAGCAAATCAGAAGTTTCAATGGTGGCGTCTCCCCAATTGTTGCGTTTAAGTTGTCTTTACGTTTGTTGCAAGCGGGGCAGCACGATGGCGCAGTGGGTTAGCACTGCTGCCTCACGGTGCCGAGGTCCCAGGTTCAATCCCGGCTCTGGGTCACTGTCCGTGTGGAGTTTGCATATTCTCCCTGTGTTTACGTGGGTTTCGCCCCCACAACCCAAAGATGTGCAGGGTAGGTGGATTGGCCACGCTAAATTGCCCCTTAATTGGAAAAAATGAATTGGGTATTCTAAATTTATTTTTAAAGTTTGCAGCAAGAAAAATATCCAACAAATTGCCTGAATGTCTAGTTTGTTTCCCCTGGTACAATAATTATTACCCACTCCCAGAGTCTGCAATTGAACCATGCACATGCAGGGTGAAGGTTGCTCTCAGCACAGGCCATGCTGCTTGCATTCCAGGCTGGAGCCCGTGTGGTGGGGGGGGGGGGAAGCAGAAGGGCGCACGCGCAAGCTTGCGTCTACGCGTCACAGGCACACGCAAGACGCACGCACGAACGCGGCCCCGCCTCCCCAACCGAAGCCGGCGGGCTCACCCTCCGATTGGCCGCCGCTCCAGGAATGGCGCCGCCCACTGGCCCGCCGCCGGAGCGGGTGCCCGGATGTGGGCCCGGGCGGGACTATAAATAGGGGGCGGGCCGGGGCGGGAGCGCAGAGCGGTTTGAAAAGCCAGAGCGGAGCGGACACGAGGCGATGGTGAGGAGCCGCCCCCCCCCCCCCCCCCCCGGGGGGCGGAAGAAATTAACTCCGCGGCTTCTCTTACTCCCTCACCTTGCTTTATTTATAAATGTTTTTTTTTCTGCTCTCCTTCCTTGACAGGCTGGCGGTAAAGCGGGTAAAGACTCGGGCAAGGCCAAGACCAAAGCGGTTTCCCGCTCGCAGCGAGCCGGCCTGCAGGTGAGTGGCTGCCTCCCCCTCCCCCCCCCCCCCCCCGGGCGGGGGGGAAGCCGCGCGCGCGCTCTGGCCGCGCAGGGGAGGCGGGCGGGCGCCGCTTACACACAATCTCCCTGACCCCTCCCCCCTTCCTGCACATTGATTCATTGTTTCTCGGCATCTTTCCGTTTTGTCGCAGTTCCCGGTCGGGCGCATCCATCGCCACCTGAAGTCCCGGACCACCAGCCACGGCCGGGTGGGCGCCACGGCGGCCGTCTACAGCGCAGCCATTCTGGAGTACCTGACAGCCGAGGTGAGGAGGGGGTGGGTTGGTGGGTGCCCTCTGGGTGGGGGGTGCTGTTGTTGGGTGCCCTCTGGGTGGGGGGTGCTGTTGTTGGGTGCCCTCTGGGTGGGGGATGCTGTTGGGTGCCCTCTGGGTGGGGGGTGCTGTTGTTGGGTGCCCTCTGGGTGGGGGGGTGCTGTTGGGTGCCCTCCGGGTGGGGGGTGTTGTTGGGTGCCCTCTGGGTGGGGGGGGTGCTGTTGTGTGCCCTCTGGGTGGGGGGGGGGTGCTGCTGTTGGGTGCCCTCTGGGTGGGGGGGTGCTGTTGGGTGCCCTCTGGGTGGGGGATGCTGTTGGGTGCCCTCTGGGTGGGGGGGGTGCTGTTGTGTGCCCTCTGGGTGGGGGGGGTGCTGCTGTTGGGTGCCCTCTGGGTGGGGGGGTGCTGTTGGGTGCCCTCTGGGTGGGGGGTGTTGTTGGGTGCCCTCTGGGTGGGGGGTGTTGTTGGGTGCCCTCTGGGTGGGGGATGCTGTTGGGTGCCCTCTGGGTGGGGGGTGTTGTTGGGGGTGCCCTCTGGGTGGGGGGTGTTGTTGGGTGCCCTCTGGGTGGGGGGTGCTGTTGGGTGCCCTCTGGGTGGGGGAGGTGCTGTTGGGTGCCCTCTGGGGGGGGGGTGCTGCTGTTGGGTGCCCTCTGGGTGGGGGGGTGCTGCTGTTCTGGGTGGGGGGGGGTGCTGCTGTTGGGTGCCCTCTGGGTGGGGGGGTGCTGCTGTTGGGGGTGCCCTCTGGGTGGGGGGGTGCTGCTGTTGGGGGTGCCCTCTGGGTGGGGGATGCTGTTGGGGGTGCCCTCTGGGTGGGGGATGCTGTTGGGTGCCCTCTGGGTGGGGGGGTGCTGCTGTTGGGGGTGCCCTCTGGGTGGGGCATGCTGTTGGGTGCCCTCTGGGTGGGGGGTGCTGTTGGGTGCCCTCTGGGTGGGGGGGTGCTGTTGGGTGCCCTCTGGGTGGGGGGGTGCTGCTGTTGGGTGCCCTCTGGATGGGGGGGGTGCTGCTGTTGGGTGCCCTCTGGGTGAGGGGGGTGCTGCTGTTGGGTGCCCTCTGGGTGGGGGGGTGCTGCTGTTGGGTGCCCTCTGGGTGGGGGGGTGCTGCTGTTGGGTGCCCTCTGGGTGGGGGGGTGCTGCTGTTGGGTGCCCTCTGGGTGGGGGGGTGCTGCTGTTGGGTGCCCTCTGGGTGGGGGGGTGCTGCTGTTGGGTGCCCTCTGGGTGGGGGGATGCTGCTGTTGGGTGCCCTCTGGGTGGGGGGGGTGCTGCTGTTGGGTGCCCTCTGGGTGGGGGGGTGCTGCTGTTGGGTGCCCTCTGGGTGGGGGGGTGCTGCTGTTGGGTGCCATCTGGGTGGGGCTGCTGTTGGGTGCCCTCTGTGGGGGGGGTGGAGATGCGGTGCTTCATGACTGGTGTCCATCCCATCAAACCCTGTGACTGGATCAATTCTTACATTGTCTGTACTCTGACACTAGCCGGTTGTGGTTGGGTAAATGTCTCGCTTTTGTTGTTTTTCATGGCTAGGTACTGGAGTTGGCAGGAAACGCCTCCAAAGACTTAAAGGTGAAGCGCATCACCCCTCGCCACTTGCAGCTCGCCATCCGTGGAGATGAAGAATTGGATTCCTTAATCAAAGCTACCATTGCTGGTGGTGGTGAGTATCTCCTCTGTGGCTGGTGCGCCCATGGTCTTTATTGTACAATTAACACATTATATAGGTCTAAGGGTGGTGTGTTGTTAGGATTGCTGCCTCACAAAGCCAAGGACCCAGGTTTGATCCTGGATCACTGTCTGTGTGGAGTTTGCACATTCTCCCTGTGTCTGCGTGGGTCTCACCCCCACAACACGAAGATCTGCAGGGTAGGTGGATTGGCCATGCTAAATTGCTGTTTAATTTGAAATAAATAATTTGGTGCTCTAGATTTTAAAAAACATTATATTGGCCAAACCGTGATGCCCTCTGCTGACCTGTTGCTCCATTCTTTTTCAGGTGTCATTCCTCACATTCACAAGTCCCTCATTGGCAAAAAGGGCCAACAGAAGACTGTTTGAGGTTGGAAGCTCTCCTTCTTTTAAGTTTGTTATCTCAGGACTCCATCTCCAATTAATCGTTTGGAGGATGTGGCTGAAAGACACTGGACTTCTGAAATGTGATTGCATAGAAAAACACTTTTTTTTATCTCGATAGTATTTTTTAAAGTAAATTCAATTATCTCACTTCCATGTGCACTGGTCTGGGACCTTATCTTCTATGGTGGGACTGTGACCTGGAGGCATTTCCTGGTTGCAATGTTTTAAATGCAGGACAAACTCATTGCTTGTATAACTTTTATTTTTTGAAGTGGATTTAAATCTGGATGGTTTGCTCTGACTCTCTACTGGTGGATGAAGTTTTCAATAAAATGTGGATTAAAATCTTTTGTGGCTTGTGGTATCTTTGGGTGAAGATTCAACTATTCACTTGTGAACTACTGGGAGGCACTTTACCCAACAACAGAGGCTCTCCCTTCATACTGGATGGCTTCAATTGGATAGCTGTAACCAAGGCAGACAAGGACTATCTACTTTAGCAACTGCCCCTGATGTGGACCTTTCTCCTGACGAATTAAGGGTGGGGGGGGCAGATTGTAAGCTACCTTTCACTGTTTGCTTCTCTGTGATGCAGTCAAATTAACTAAACTAAATCGTAAAAGCTCCACTCTCTTGCAAAGCCCCAGTTGCTAAGCAGTAGCTCCTGGTTTGTTTATTCATTCTGTAGCCCTGTAAATGCACAATAGACCCCTTCGTCCAGCATCAATCTAACTCTTGTACCGTTCCAGGCTCACGAACAGTGCTACCTTATTTCTGATGTTTACCAATACAAATCCCCCAAACTACAAAATGTACTGATTTATCTATAGGAACAATTTTTACCTTTGAGTGTGCATATGGCTGGTTATGATTGACAGTTTTTAAAGATTTCACTTGCCTATCTACCAGTGTTTTTCAAACATTTCCAGGGGACTGACTTTAACCAACCATCTAATGGTTGGCTGACCTTTGTGACACAGCTGGCCGTGGTTGGATGTGGCTAGTGTTCCAAAATGGCTGTTGGGTGCTTCTGTGATTGTATTGCCATGACCAATTGCCCTCCTGACACCAAGCTATGGGTCACCACCTTGGGTTTGGAGTGCCTGGTTCACCTGCTTTATTCTATTTGGTGCTGACATTGTGGAAATTTCTTCCATCTTTCAACTGGGATTACAGAGACACGGCTTCTGGGATGGGAACAAAACATTGAGGGCCATGCAGTTTTTAGGAAGGACAGACGGAAAGGAAAAGGTGTTGCAGTTGCATTGTTGATTTAGAGAAGATATTGATACAATATTGAGGAAAGGTTAATACCGATGTGGAATCTGGGTCGAGATGAACATCAACAAGGGGCAATAAACATTAGTTGGGATGGTACAAACCACCAAACTAATGGCAATGTTGGAAATCGGATACATGAGATAAAGGAACATGTGACTAATCTGCATATAGATTGGGTGACTCAAATTCATCACTACAATAGAGGAATTTCTGGAGTGTATGCGGGATGGTTTTCTGGACTAGTGTGTTGAGGAACAGTATCTTGGGACTGAGTGTTGTGCAATGAGAAAGGAATAGTTGGCAATCTGGTTGTGAGAGAACCCTTGGGATGACAGACCATAATAGAATTTGCCTCAATGAAGGTAACTGATGGGCAGTGTTTTTTTGAAATGTTTTTTTTTCTGGGGACCCATTTTTACCGACCTTGGCGGCCCACGCACGCCAGCTGAACTGCGCGATCCACCATTTTCTCTTACCTTGTTTGTTGCCGACAAAAATGGAGGGAAATATTTGATGTCCCATTGGCCCCACAACTTGTAAAAGCAAAAGGCTGCGACCATATCAAAAAAAATGCGGCCGCACTGCGCATGCGCACCAATGATTGGGCACGCATGCACAGTGCGGCCAATTTTTTAAAAATCTGTTCTTGGCCATTATGAAGAGACATACAAATTAGCTAGAAAGAACAATAGACCTGAAAATTGGGAATAGTTTAAAATTCAGCACTGGCAGACCAAGGCATTGATTAGGAAGGGGAAAATACGGTGGCGGCCATGGTGTGAGTGGTCGCACATTTGGTGGCTCCCGCTCGTGATGGACTTTTTGGACCTTTTCCCCGCCTAACGGCGGAGTTGAGTGATTGGAAAAGGTGCCGGAGGAGTGGAAGAAGAGAGTATCCCACTGGTGTACGGATTTGTGCACCAGAAGTGATCGAAAAAGGCGAGAACAATTGTCGAAAGCTGGTGTGCTTGCGACACGGGAAAATAGAGGAGGGTCAGGGCCCGATCCTGCCTGCCCAGTGGTCGACGGGTCAGCTAGTGGGCTTCCTCCATGAGAAATTCGCCCAGCAGAGGAAGGCGAACTTGAAGGTCCTGGTCAGGGTGGTGGGGATCGATCGCGTGGAGATGAGGTTAAGAGGCCCAGTGCCAGGCAATCCAAAAGTTGGAGGAGGCGGTGGGGCAGTACGAAGAGCAGCTTGCCTCATTCGCTGCGGAGATGGGTTTGATGTGAGATCAACAAAGGAGGATTCGGAGAATAAATTGCGCAGGGAGAATGTTAGGAGTGTCGGCCTGCCGGAGGGCAGTGCGGGAGCGGATGTCTGCGCATATGTGATGCGGATGTTCGCGAACCTGCTGGGTGAAGGGGCATTTGCTAGGCCCCTAGAGGTAGATCGGGCACACAGGGCACTGATGAGGAAGCCGCAAAGGAACAAGCCGGCCGGTTCTTGGATAAGGAACATATTTTGAGATGGGCCAGGCAGACGAAGCACCGCACCTGGGAAGGTAGTGAGCTGTGCGTTTATCAGGACCTGGTGCAGAGCTGGTCAAGAGAAGAGCGAGCTTCAACAAGCTGAAGGCAGCCCACTTTACGAGTGGGGGTGAAGTCCAGCTCGCCTGTGGGGAACAAACAAAATCGGGAAATCTACTTTGGGATGGCAGAGAAGGCGATGGAGTTTGTTAGAGACAATGGACTGGCGGGAGAAGGAAACATTGAACTCTGGAGGAGATGTTTGTGTTCTGTATTTTTGTGGTTTGTCTGGATCATGTGTGTTTGGGACCGTTGGTTGTTTTGTTCTGGGTTTGTTTAGTTTTTACTTTGATGGGAGATGGTGGGGTTCTTTCCTGGATGTTTGGTGGGGGTTGTTAAGTTTGCACTGGATGGTTGAGTGGGGGTGGGGGGGGGGGGGGGGTAGTAGGATGCTCGGCGGCGGGGGGGGGGGGGAGTAGGATGCTAGGCGCCATGGGCGGGGGGGCTAGTTCATGGAAGCGCAGTGGGGGGTGAGCAGGTGGTTAGTGTGTTGATGGGGGTTGCTGTTCTGTGGTGGGGCGGGAGACTGCTGACAGGGAAGGGGTTTTTAAAGTTGATATGGGGCGGGTCAATGACGGTGGGGGAATTGTGTATGTAAGCCATGTTGGCTGGGTTGTTGATTGGGTGGGTGTTATTTGCTTTGTCGTTTTTCAACGCAAAAATTGTTATAATTATATATGTCTTAATAAAATATTTTTAAAAAAGGAAGGGGGAAATACAATTTGAAAGCCAACTATCGGAGAAGATAAAAATTGTGTAAAAGTTTCTATAGATATATAAAGAGAAAAAGATTGATAAAGTCTAATTTAGGACCCTTACAGTCAGCAATGTGAATTTGTAATGGGAAACAAAGAAATGGCTGAGGAACTAAATTCGTACTTTGCTTCTTTCTTCACAAAGGAAGACGTGAATAATGGACCAGAAGTTCTGAGAAACACAAGTTTTAGTGAGGAGCTGAAGGAAATTAGTATTGGTAAAGAAATGGTTTGGGGGCAAATTTAATGGGATTGAAGGCGGATAAATCTCCCAGAGTACTTAAGGAAGCGGCCCTAGAAATAGTTGATCCATTGGTGGATTATTTTCCAAAATTCTTTGGACTCTGGAATGATTTCTACAGATTGGAAGGTAATGAATCTCCGCTATTCAAAAAAGGGAGGTAGAGGGCAGCACGATGGCCTAGTGGTTAGCACAGCTGCCTCACGGCGCTGAGATCCCAGGTTCGATCCCGGCCCTGGGTCACTGTCCGAAGTGGAGTTTGCACATTCTCCCCGTGTCTGCGTGGGTTTCGCCCCCACAACCCAAAAATGTGCAGGGTAGGTGGATTGGCCACGTTAAATTGCCCCTTAATTGGAAAAAATTAATTGGGTGATCTAAATTTATAAACAAAAAAGGGAGGTAGCGAGAAAGCAAACAATCGACTAGTGAGCCTAACGTCAGTAGTGGGGAAGTTGCTGGAGTCCATTATCAAGGATTTTGTAGCACCGCATTTGGAAAGCTGTGATATCAAAGTCAGCATGAATTTACTGAAGGAAAATCATAACAAATCTACTAGAATTCTTTGAAGATGTAACTAGTAGAGCTGACCAGGGAGAACCGGTGGATGTGGTTTATTTAGACTTTCAGAAGGCTTTCGACAAGGTCTCACAAAACAGATTACTGTGTAAAGTTTCTTTTTATAATAGATGTTTTTATTAGAGATTTTGTTTTTAAAAAGAACAAAGATGAAAATGAACATATACAGAATCTATAAACATTGGTTACCATTCAGTATAAACATTGGTTACAATTCATATTTCTCTGCCCGTGCCTAGCTTTGACTTGGCCTCCTGATCCCAACTCTCTTCTCTTCTTCCCCCGCCCCCTTCCCCCTTCCTTCCCAATCCCCCTTCTTGCTGCCTGGTGTGGCTTCTTTGTTGGCTCCTTCCACCTGGATCTGTTGAGGTAGCGTGGTGCTATGTATGCTGTTTTGTGTTAGGTATGATTGGGTTATGTACCTCTTTGTTTCCTCCGGCTTTCTCCCCACACCCTCTCCTTTTGTTTGTGTCTGTGGGTCCCCCCCTCCCATTGTCTTATTGGCGGCTGGTTACAAACAGGCCTTGGGAACAGATTGGTGAATGGCTTCCACATTTCCCCGGATGGTGACTTTGATTTTCTCCGTTTGGAGAAATTCCGATAGGTCGGACAGCCAGGTGCTGCTTACCGCCAGTTGAGCAGGATTCTCTGGCGGGCAATTGGAGGCAAAGGCTAGGGCATTGGCTTTGCTCCCAATGCCGGTGCAGACTCGATGGGCCGAATGGCCTCCTTGTGCACTGTAAATTCTATGACAAGATCTGCCTGATCTGATACCCGGAAGACTGCCACTTTCGGGCATGGCTCCAGCTTCATCCCCACAAGCTTGAGCATTGCCTTCAAGAAGGCTGTCCAGAACCCGGCAGGTCTGGAGCATGACCAGAACCTGTGGCCGGGCCTCCCTGGCACCTTTCACATTTGTCCTCCACTTCCATGAAGCACCTGCTCATTCGGGTTCTGATTAGATGTGCTCTGTGCACCACTTTCAGCTGCATTAGGCTGACCCTTGCACATGTGGAGGTGGAGTTGACCCTGTGCAGTGCTTCGCTCCAGAATCCCCTACCCAATTTCAAACCCCAGGTCCTCCTCCTCCCATTTTTCCCTTGTCTCGTCCAGTGGGGAACGTGCCTTTCCCAGTAGTCATCCATACAAGTCCCCACAGTTTCCCCTCCCGAGGGTGTACAGCCCCCGGTAGAAGGCCTCGAATGCTTCGTTGAACTTTCCCGGCTCCGCTACTAGTTTGCCTCTGCTGTCTCTAATCTGTGTTATTTCCCTCGTAGTTGCCTCTTTCTCAGCTGTTGAGCCTAGTCTCTGTGCTTGTACAAGGACCCTGTGCCTGGCCGAGTTGGTGCACTGCTTTCCTTGTGAAGAACAGGTCAAAGTCCATTTTTCCTCTGAGATGAAATGAAATGAAAATCGCTTATTGTCACGAGTAGGCTTCGATGACGTTACTGTGAAAAGCCCCTAGTCGCCACATTCCGGCGCCTGTTCGGGGTGGCTGGTACGGGAATTGAACCATGCTGCTGGCCTGTCTTGGTCTGCTTTCAAAGCCAGCGGTTTACCCAGTGTGCTAAACCAGCCCCTATGTCAGGAGCTCTACAGTCAGGGCGTCAGAGTATCGCCAGTCTACCTCCAGTATGTAGTTGACCAGCTGTTGCCTAGCCACCGTCTCTTCCCCATCTCCCATTAGTGGAATCTCTCTATTTTATCAAATCCTTTGATCATCTTAAAAACTCCAAGTCGGATCCCCCCCCCCCATCATTTGGCACCGACATTTTAGGTGAAAGATGTACCAACACAATGTTCATTTGCGGGCGGCACGGTAGCACAGTGGGGGGCCGGAGAGTTGTTGAGGCTTTTGCGTGTGGCCGATCGGGGGGGGGGGGGGGGGGGGGGGTCGCTTTCTTCGGTCTGGCTCCGCAGTCCGAGTCCACCATGGTGCACGGCACGGTCGGCGGAGGTCGGATGTGCGGGGGTTGGGGGGGGGGGGGGGGGGGGGCCATATCTGCAGCAAAAGCTGTGAGATTCACTCCGGGTCCCTGCTAGCCCCCTGCAAGGCATGGAACTTGTTTCACTTTTTTGCAGGAATTTCAGGAGTAAAACTCCACTGGCGTGGGGGAACTGAGCCCCAGAATCGGAGAATCCAGACCACCCCATTGGCCGTCTGCGGGAACGGAGAATCCAGACCACCCCATTGGCCGTCTGCGGGAACGGAGAATCCAGACCACCCCATTGGCCGTCTGCGGGAACGGAGAATCC
Organism: Scyliorhinus canicula; assembly: GCF_902713615.1. NCBI lineage: Eukaryota > Metazoa > Chordata > Chondrichthyes > Carcharhiniformes > Scyliorhinidae > Scyliorhinus > Scyliorhinus canicula. The sequence continues at coordinate 271,203,016 of NC_052148.1, read as the reverse complement.
AGACCACCCCATTGGCCGTCTGCGGGAACGGAGAATCCAGACCACCCCATTGGCCGTCTGCGGGAACGGAGAACCCAGACCACCCCATTGGCCGTCTGCGGGAACGGAGAACTCCGGGACTATCGTGCCGATAGCTGCTGTGCCTGGAGCTCCCGAGACCCTCAGTCCCGGAGTTCCCTTCCAAGGCCCCTCTACCTACCTTCCTTCAACCCACTCTATCTGCCTCCTAGACAAACCTGGCTATTGTCCTGGTGCAGATCTTTGAAAATTGCTCCTCTGGAGCCTCTTGGGTTCTTTTACTGTGTTTTAAAAAATAAATTTCGAGTACCCATTTAATTTTTTCCAATTAAGGGGCAATTTAGTGTGGCCAATCCAGCTAGCCTGCTCATCTTTGGGTTGTGGGGGCGAAACCCACGCAAACACGGGGAGAATGTGCAAACTCCACACGGACAGTGACCCAGAGCCAGGATCGAACCTGGGACCTCGGCACCGTTAGGCTGCAGGGCTAACCCACTGCCCCACCCTGCTGCCCTCTTTTACTGTGTTAACGATACTGTCATAATATCCACTCATGTATATGATGGAGGGCAGACAGGCAGTGATTGACACACAGGATGACCAGTGAGCACACAGAACACAGCAGCCAATCACCAGACAGGACACTACCACTATAAAGCCAGAGGGCACTAGGTTTCCCGCTCTCTCTGGACCCAGCCACTGAGACAGTCAGAGTCCATGAGCTAGTCAGTGCAAACACCATGCGGTAGCCAGTAAGTCTGGTCAGGCTAGCACAAGGTCTCCAGTCAGTTCAGTATAGTGTTGACCCACAGCTGAATATGTTCTATCGTTGAATAAAATCGTGTTGGATCTTCTCCAGTGTTAGAAGTCTGTTTCTAGCCTCACTGCATTAAGTGCATCCATGTCGGACCAACCTGCCTAACACATCATGGTACCAGAGTTATACTGATATTGACGGACCTACCTCGAGTGAATCAGCATTGACCAGCAAACAGCCGTCCGGTGACATGGAAAACATCCAGCCTCCTCCGCAGCTCTGCATCGCCGGCAACTTCGGAGCCAATTGGAAGATCTTCAAGCAAAAGTTCCTCTTCTACACAGAGGCCTCCGACCTCTAAGCCTCATCGGATGCCAGGATGATCGCGCTATTTCTCTCCACAGCGGGGTACCACGCCATCCACATCTACAACTCCCTTACGTTCGCTGAAGGCGAAGACAAAACAAAATTCAAAATAGTCCTGCTGACGTTCGACAGCCACTGCGGCATTGAGGTGAATGAGAGCTTTGAACGGTACATCTTTCAGCAGAGGCTGGAACTGACGTAACTGACTCGACGGCAGATTCCATGATCCGGATCAGATCGTTTTCGGTGTCCACTCCGACTCCCTTCGCCGGCAGCTCCTGAAAGTCAAGCAGCCTCACCCTCACTGTCGCTATCGAGACGTGCATTGTCCATGAACATGCTAAGAATCGTTACTCCCACATCAGGGCAGCAGAGGCTGCAAAGCTGGCCTCCCACGAGGCGGAACGGGTGCAGGCCATCGCACAGATGCAGGGCCTGAGCATCGAGGAGAGTGGCTGTTTCACACGCTTTTCCCGGATTCCTGCGCAACCGCGCCACGACCGAGTGGACGACGAGACCGACTGCGCAGGTGCGTACGTCGATCGACCGCACTGCGCATGCGCGATGGCGCACGGAACGCGCTGACATCGGCGTCATGACGTGTCCGAATTGTGGCTCCGCCCACTTATAGCGGCAATGTCCGGCAAAAGGACGCCGGTGTCTACAGTGTGGCAAGCTTGGCCACTACGCAGCCCTTTGCAGATCTGCTCCACCGCTCAGCAGCCAGCGATCCCAGCTGCGGCGCAGAAGTGTCCGATCAATACAACAAGGCATGCCAGATTCCAATCTCGACAGCCGAACAGACCCTGATGCTGAGTGCCTCAAGCCCCCATACCGGGTGGGCATCATAACTACACATGTGCTGCCTTCCACCACAACGGCAAAACGCCTCTCCATCCTCAGTGTGGATCCGGACGACGAGTGGTGTGCTGCCCTCACAGTTAACAAGGCTCGCATCCGATTTAAACTGGACACTGGCGCATTGGCGAACCTCATCTCGAAATCCGATCTCGACACCATCCGCGTCAGACCAAACATTCTTCCACCGGCCTGCCAGCTCCTTGACTACAATGGCAATGCCATAGCTGCCAGTGGCTCATGCCAACTAGGGGTATCCAACAAGGCGATCAAGGCAACGCTGCGGTTTGAAATCGTCAGGCCTGACAGAGCATCTCTGCTCGGAGCTCGAGTCTGCAAGCTCCTGAACCTGGTTCAGCGAGTCCACACCATGTCGTCATCACCGGCGATGGCCTTGCCTGATGGAAACTTGCAAGCTGACATAGATGACATCATCACGCAGTACCACAGCGTATTCGATGGAATGGGCACGCTCTCATACCGATATAAAATCCTGCTCACGCCGAACGCCACCCCTGTAATTCATGCACCACGCCGGGTGCCGGCACCCCTCAAGGATCGTCTGAAGAAGGAATTACAGGACCTCCAAGACCAGGATATCATATCGAAGGTCACAGAGTCCACAGACTTGGTCAGCTCCATGGTCCGCGTCAAGAAGCCCCAGGGGAGCTTCGCATTTGCATTGACCCTGAGGATCTAAACCGCAACACCATGCGGGAGCATTACCCGCTCCTGTGCATGTGCCAACTCGCACCAGCCGGCGGAGGCCCTTCGGCGCCTGTTGGCGCGATGCAAACCATTCCAGCGCCAGCCTAGCCCGCGGAAGTGCAGAGGATTCCGCACCTTCTGGGCGGCCCGATGCCTGAGTGGTTCACGCCGCTCTTTGGCGCCAGTACAGCCCGCCCCGCTGGTTGCGGAAGAATCTCGCCCATCAGCCATGATTGAATGGCGGAGCGGACTCGATGGACCGAGTGGCCTAATTCTGCTCCTAATTCTTATGGTCTAAAGAGGGAGAATTCAGAATGTCCAATTCACCTAACACCTGGTCTTTCAGGACTTGTGGGAGGAAACCGGAGCACCCGGAGGAAACCCACGCAGACACGGGGAGAACGTGCAAACTCCGCACAGACAGTGACCCAGCGGGGAATCGAACCTGGGACCCTGGAGCTGTGAAGCAACAGTGCTAACCACTGTGCTACCATGTTTAACACCTGCCCCATACATCTCTTCACTGCTCACCATCCAAGGGCCCAAACACTCTTTTCAGGTAAGACAGTGCTTCACATGCATTTCCTTCAATCTGGCTTTTCACAGTAACTTCATTGAAGCCTACTCGTGACAATAAGCGATTTTCATTTCATTTTTCATATTGCATTTGCTGCTCCCAGTGCAGTCTACTCTACATTGGAGAGACAAAACCCAGCCCGGGTGACCGCTTTGCTGAACACCTCCGGTCCATCTGCAAGCAGAACCCAGACCTTCCTGTCGTTGCCATTTTAACTCCTCGTCCTACTCTCACGTCCACATGTCCGTCCTTGGCCTGCTGCAATGTTCCAGCGAAGCCCAGCTCAAACTGGAGGAACCGCACCTCATCTTCCGATTAGGCACGTTACAGCCTTCCGGACTTAACATCAAGTTCAACAACTTCAGACCGTGAACTCTCTCCTCCACCTTCACCCCATTTTTATTTCTTTCCATTTATTTTCATTTCTTCCATCCATCTGTTTTTTCCCCCACCTCACTAAGGCGATCTGTTCCCTTTTCCAACTTCTTCTTTGACACACTGTTCACCGTAGTTCTGCTATTAACATATTCTGATCTCTTAATGTTCCACTATCAGCACCCTTCTTAACCTTGCTCACCTATCGCTGGCTCTCTATCCAGCCCCACACCTCCTCATCCCCAGTATCAATCTCATCCTATTTCCAGACTCAAAACGTTTGCTCCCTTCTCTCTCCACAGATGCTGTCAGACCTGCTGAGATTGTCCAGTATTTTCTGTTTTTCTTTCAAATACCAAGAAGACACAAGATTGGCAGGTGAAGAACAATGTATATCAAGTTTACAACATCAAGATTGAACCAGTGTTAGAAAGTATTGTATTTCAGGAGTAGTACCATCTTTGTGTAGTCCAGGCCAGTAAAAATGTTTTCGTATTTTAGCTTGAGTTTTCCTTATTCCCAAATGGCCTTCCACTGGTACCTCAGTGCAACTCACAACACCTCCTTTCTATATCCTACCGGCAATACTACTTGATAAACTTCTGCCCACTTTTCATCCGCCTGCATATGCAAAGTTCTCAATTTTCTCATCAAGTCATCACTTTTATGGTAATAACACTCTGGTATACACTCAGATTCCTCTTCCATATCTGCTTTCTTTTTAAAAATACATTTAGAGTACCCAATTATTTTTTTTCCAATTAAGGGGCAATTTAGCGTGGCCAATTCACCTACCCTGCACATCTTTTGGGTTGTGGGGGTGAAACCCACGCAAGCACGGGGGGAATGTGCAAACTCCACACGGACAGTAACCCAGGGCCGGGATTCGAACCCAGATCCTCAGCGCCGTAGGCAGCAATGCTAACCACTTTGCTACCGTGCTGCCCTCGTATATGCTTTCTGATACATCCGTTTTATTTCTACATCTTTCTGTTGTAACTCCGCCAATTTTCCTGAACTAAAAATATCCGCCCCATCCTCAACCTGTTCTTGTTCTTTTTCGAACCATCTGATCAAAAATAGTTTCTAATAATGGCACTTCAACTTTATCTTCACTCTTTAATTTCTCCTCTTGTTTTAACCTGTGACTTTGCGACCTTGTTACTACACAGTCCGGAAAAATACCAGGATATTCGTCCTTCAACACTTCAGTTGTCTGAATTTCCACTGGCTTATCAACCACAGTAGGCATCACTCCCACCTGCGATCCAGCTATACAATTACCCAAGATACACTGTATTCCTGGACAAGATAGTTTCTCTATTAGTCCTCCTACCACTTCACCACTCTTCATTCGACTTTCCAACCTTGCCTTATATAATGGAACACTACTCTCACCCTGAATTCCACATATTACCACCTTTTCTGGCAATATTCTTCCCAAACTACATAACTCCTCATCTCTTACCATTAAAGATTGCCTAGCTCCCGTATCTCTGAAAATTGTGACTTCTTTACCTGCTCCTCCTGATACACATGAGTAAACTTTACCCACACAAGTAAATTATTTAAAGACATCTGGCACCTTCTTATCAATCACCTCTTGATCAGGCTGTACAACCTTTTGCACGTCCTTCGCTTCACTTGGGCTTTCCTCTACCACTTGAGTATTTCTCATGTCCCCGGTTAAGTAAATTCGGCCTCCGTGATTCTTTCACTTATCTTCTTGTTATCAGTTTCTGGACTGATGATCTGTGATACCTTGTTAGTTCCATGGCTGGTAATTATGTGGGAATGTGGTTCATAGTCTTTGTCCCCAGCAGCTTTTATGGCGGTGAGAGACTTGGACTGTTCCCAATTTCCATTTGTTGCATGGCTTCCTTACTTTGTGCAGATTGATGCATCTGACAGGTAGGACATGCTTGCACATACTGATCAATCTCGCTGTTTATTCCTGGCTAATACGCCGATTGCCTGCCTCGCCTATGACACTTCTCTGTTATGGTCTGTAGTTCACGATCAGATACTGGTAGTATCTCCGAAATTAAACGAGCTTGCGATTGCTCTACTCGGACTAGCTCAGGTTCTGATGTTTCAGCATCAGTCGAAGCTTTGTTTTCTGATGTGCCACCATCATTCTGAACTTAGGAGAGGTCGTTCACCTCACCTTCGTCTTCCTTGGACTCTGCATCTGAAGTACTATTTGAGTGAATCCTTTCCACTAATTGCAATCTTTCACAAGCAGCAATTCTAATCAATGGAACTTTCTGGCCCTCGACGACCTGTAAGTTGATGGGTAACTATTTGCCCATTTTGCACGATGAGTCATGATGACCCCTTTGTAGCTATTCTGTTACCGTTGTAATCTCTGAGCTCACAGGTGGACTGCTTCATCTGAAGCTTTCTGATTGCTTGCTGTAAAGAGCAGAACGTGATAGTATTTGTGTGCACTCCTGTGTCTATCTTGAATGGGATAATTCCACCATTTATTCCAAGTGAGACAGTCCACTCCGTTATTATATTTGAGGGTAAGTTTATTGGTCTATCTTCCAGATCCAATATATCAACCTTGGTAATGGCTTCAATGATGAAGGTACCTGACAGGGCAGCACGATGGTGCAGTGGTTAGCATTGCTGACACACTGCACCGAGGTCCCAGGTTCAATTCCGGCTCTGGGTCATTGTCCGTGTGGAGTTTGCACATTCTCCCCATGTTTGTGTGGGTTTCGCTCCCACAACCCAAAGATGTGCAGGCTAGGTGGATTGGCCACGCTAAATTGCCCCCTAATTGGAAAAAACGAATTGGGTACTCTAAATTTATTTTTTAAAAAGAAGAAAAAAAAATGAAGGTATCTCACAATGCATGAGGTGAGCAATCTTCTGTGATTTTGGATTCGTTCTCAACACTTTGCACACTTTAGATCCTTCTGCCATCCCAATATTGCTGTTTAAATTTGGTTACTGGAACTGTTGGTTCTGTGCTGCAAAGTGATTCAGTCGACCACACTTGGAACATTGCTTCCCTATCGGCGGACAATTTTTTTTAACTGTGGGCGTGTCCACAGCGTGTGCACGCCATCCCGCTCATGACGTCACAATCAAAATGGCCTCCGCGCTGTACGCAGTTTTCATTGCTGCGACACAACATTAATGGCGTCAGCCACGTTTATTGATTTTGCGCTCTTTTCCTGAGCCACGAATTCGGCACATTCGCTCGATGCTTGTTCGCTGGCCATACACATATTTATAGCGTCTTCGACCGACAGCACCGGTTTTCTCAACATTTTCTCGCGCAGCCGTTCATCTTTAATACCGAACACAACTTGGTCCCGTAGCATAGACTCGGAGGCGGAGGCAAAATTGCAGGACTGCGCTTGGAGCTTGAGAGCTGTGACAAAGGAATCCACTGACTCACCACTAAGCCTTTTCCGAAACATGTCGAGCTCATAGGTCTCATTCACCTGTTTCTTACAGTGATTGTCAAACTTCTGGAGCACCATGCTGTATTTATTTTTGTCCTCATCTGCACTTAATGCAAACAAATTGAATAACTCCAATGCTTGTAGTCCAGCCAAATTTAGTAGGAGAGCTATCATACGCTGGTCTGATGCAATTCGTATTTTCAAATAAAGACTTTGAACTGTTGCTTAAAGAAAGCGCAGTTCTGGCATAGCTAACCGTGTGTCTTGAAGTGGTCAGGATTTTTGAGACCTCCCATCTTCTGATCAGTCTTTACCATAGATTTTTTCCCGAGATCTAGCTTCTGGATTGCTTTCTTCAATCTCTATTGCTATTCCAACAAATCTAATTAATGTTTCTTTCAAGGAAAACACTCCTGGTACCATGTGGTGTCCTTTGTGTTGCTTATTTAGAATGGTTAAGACCACAGTATAGCTTTTACTTAAACAAAGCTATGATTTTATTTACACTATTAAACTGGGTTTTGACACTTAGTCCTTATTAGAATACAGAATTGATCAATAACATGTAAGTATGCTCACCTACTGCTCATCTCACTCAATGGTATAACTTTAATCTAACCTTCTCACACAAACTGCTCTGATAACCTTCACCAGCTATCTTCTGCATACACCCCTCCCCTAAGGTCCAGCATCACTGCCTTATATAGTTGTATCAGCGCCTCCCTCTAGTGGCCATTCATGGTACTACATTAACCCTTGTAATGCTGATAGTTATGATAATACCACAGTGGCCTCCACAGCCTTCTGCGACAATGAGGACCACAGATTTCCCCATCCTCTGGCTGAAGAAATTCCTCCTCATCTCAGTTTTAAAGACTAGGGGCGTTTCACAGTAACTTCATTGCAGTGTTAATGTAAGCCTACTTGTGACAATAAAGATTGTTATTATTATTGTCCCTTCAGTCTGAAGCTGAAGTTCAAGTCTCTCCTACTAGTGGAAACATTCTCTCCACATCCACTCAATCTAGGTCTTTCTGTATTCTGTAAGTTTCAATGAGATCCACCCTCATCCTTCTAAACTCCATCGGCGGGGCATGCTGGCACAGTGGTTAGCACTGCTCCCTCACAGTGCCAGGGACCCGGGTTCAATTCAGACCTCGGGTAATAGTCTGTGCGGAGACTGCATGTTCTGTTCGTGTCTGCCTGGCTTTCCTTCCACAATCCAAAGATGTGCAGGTTAGGTGGATTGGTCTTGCTAAATTGCTCCTTGGGGTGAGGTCACAGGGAGGGGGATTGGGCCGACGGTGGTTTTTCGAAGTGTTGGTGCAGATTCAATGGGCCGAACTGCCTCATTGTACACGTAGGAATTCTATGATTCCATGAGTACAGACCCAGAGGCCTCAATCACTCCTCAAAGGACAAGCTCTTCATTCCAGGGATCATTCTTATGAACCTACTCTGGACCCTTTCCAAGGCCAGCACATTCTTCCTTAGATACGGGGCCCAAAACTGCTCACAATATTCCAAATGGGGTGTGAACAAGGCCTTATACAGCCTCAGAAGTACATCCTTGGTCTTGTATTCTAGACCTCTCGACCTGAATGCTAACATTGCATTTGCCTTCCTAACCGCCGACCGAACCTGCACATTAACCTTAAGGGAATCTTGAACTAGGACTCCTAAGTCGCTTTGTGCTTCAGATTTCCAAAGCCTTTTCCCGTTTAGGAAATAGCCTATGCCTCTATTCTTCCTACCAAACTGCATAACCTCACACTTTTCCACATTGTATTCCATCTGCCACTTCTTTGCCCACTCTCCTAGCCTGTCCAAGTCCTTCGGCAGCCTCCCTGCTTCCTCAACACAACCTGGCCCTCTACATATCTTTGTATCATTTGCAAACTTAGTAACAGTGCCCTCAGTACCTTCTTCCAGATCGTTGTGAATAGCTGTGGTCCCAACACTGACCCCTGAGGCACACCACTAGTCACTGGCTGCCCCCTCTGAAAAAGACCCCTTTATCCACACTCGGCCTCCTGACAGTCAGCCAATCCTCCATCCATGCCTAACTCATGTTCCTTGCCCTAACTCTTATCTTATTGAAAACCTCTCATATGGCAACTTGTCAAAAGCTTTTTGGAAATCCAAATAGATCATGTCCACTGGCTCTCTGTCTAACATCCTTGTTACCTAGAACATAGAACAGTACAGCACAGAACAGGTCCTTCGGCCCTCAATGTTGTGCCGAACAATGATCACCCTACTTCAAACCTCCTCAAAGAATCGTAACAGATTTGTCAGGCATGACCTCCCCTTGACGAATCCGTGCTGACTCAGTCCTATTTTGCCATGCATTTCTAAGTAAGCCACAACCACATCCTTAATGATAGGCTCTAAAATCTCATCACCAACAACTGAAGTCAGGCTAATCGGCCTCGAGTTTCCGACCTTCTGCCTCCCTCCCTCCCCTCTTAAACAGGGGTGTTACATTAACCATTTTCCAGTCCATTGAAACCCTCCCAACGCCTCCACAATCTCCTCAGCTATCTCCTTCAGAAGTACATCTGGTCCAGGGGACTTATCCACCTCCAGACCTTCCAGCTTCCCCAGCACCTTCTCCTTAGTGATGGGCACGGCACTCACCTCTGCCCTGGACTCTCTTGAAGTTCTGGTGTCCCACTGTTGTCTTTTACCTTGAAAACCGATGCAAAGTAACTATTCAGAGACACGAGTTCGAAAATCCCATCACACCAGCTGGGAATTTGAATTCTGTTCATTAAACACCACAAAATGCTGGCACCAGTAACGGTGGCCACCTGTCTGAAACTACCCGATTACGATAAAAACGAATCAGGTTTACTAACATCCTTCAGGGTTAGAATTCTATCTCTTACCGGTCTGGTTTACATGCGACTCAGAAATATTTCAAAACACAACATCCGTTTCCCCTGTACGATCTTGACATCCAGCTCTCCCTTAACACCACCTCTCTCCATTCCTCGATTGCCTCCAGTACTGGATGGGCAGGCACTTCTTCCATTTCCTACCCACTGACTTCATCCCCCTAATAGAGAAACAAAAACATGCTGGAAATACTCAGCAGCATCTGCAGAGAGAAAGCATTCACATTTCACATCGAGGTTACCTTCAATCTGTTTGTAATTTTAGGGCTATATTTGACCTGATTTTGATCTCACATCCAGGCCGTCACTAAAACTGCCGATTAACATCACCAGCTCTGCTCCTGTCTCAGTTCATGTGTAGAAACCCTCATCCATGTTCCCGATGGCGGGCTGTTGTTATGTTCTACTCCATGGGCAATGATTGAGCCGGCGCACCAAAGAACATCTAGTTCTAGACAAGTCAAATTTATTCTTGTATAACAAAGCGAGGGTTGGAAATTAATACTAATAAACTGGAACAATCACAATACACAACTAATCACGACAACTTCTTCTACAGACTCCCCCTAGGTTACAGTGTCACCTAGTGGTCGGAAGTAAAACATATTTACATGTACAATTGCTTATGCATATCACTACATCCCCTTTCCTTGAGAGTTTGAACAATAATAATAAAAAACATATACATTATTTCAATAAATATTATATATGATATGCATAGAACAATCATTTATATCATGTACAGCTATATTGTCCAATTGCAGATTCAGTCTTTCCAGTTTCTTTCTATGCCCATTTGATCTTCTTAGCTTCGGTAGATTTAAAAAATTTATTATATATATTTTTTTAAAAATAAATTTGGAATACCCAATTTTCTTTTTCAATTAAGGGGCAACTTAGCGTGGCCAATCCACCTAACCTGCACGTCTTTGGGTTGTGGGGGTGAGACCCATGCAGACACGGGGAGAATGCGTAAACTCCACACGGACAGTGACCCGGGGCCGAGATCGAACCCTGGTCCTCAGGGCCGTAGACAGCAATGCTAACCACTGTGCCGCCCTTGCTTTGGTAGATCTGATGAACCTGCTTGACAGTTTTGCATTTCTGTCGGTGCAACTGGTGTGACTTACATCACTGTTCGGGACTTCAGACTGTGCAATGATACTTGATTCTTCCTCAGGTTATGTTGTTTTGAAGAATACAAGTTTTCATAGACGTCGTCTGCTTGCAGTTGATTAACAGAATGTTTAACTTCAGGAGAGCTGGCCTGTTCTCCATAGTACCTGTCCTTGCTCTGAGATTACATTGTAAGATCTCAGACCTATTTTCTGTAATACTGTTGCACATTTTGACCAGCCACCAGAATCCCACACCCTCGCTACATCATTCGGGTTTAAAGGTTTCAGAGCCCTGGTTGACTTGTCACAGTAACTCTTCTGCTTCTTCTTTTGAGATTGCAGCTGATTCCGTATCATGTGATTTACTTGCTGTTTGGTTTGGCATGGCAGAGTGGTTCTTCACTTTCGACTCATTAACAGTTCTGATGGTGACAAACCACAAATTGATGGTGATGCTCTGTAGCTGAGCAAGGCTGGATATGGGTCACCTTGATTGCCCATGGATTTTTTTCAGTAGTTATTTGACTGTCTGCACACCTTTTTCTGCCTTTCCATTAGGCTGAGGATACGATGGATTCGATGTTACATGTCTGAAGTCATAATGCTGTGCACGCCTTCGATTCGATACAATTGAAACACGGACCATTATCACTCATGACGACCTGAGGATTGCCATGACGTGCAAATATTGTTTTTGTGTGCACACTAACACAATTGGCTGACGAGCCTGGCAACTGTGCCACTTCAGGATAGTTTGAATAGTAGTCGACTATCAGCAAATATTCTTTACCTTCATGGTACAATAAGCCTATCCCAACCTTTTGCCAAGGAACTGACACAATTTCACCCATCTCCATCGGTTCCTTTGCTTGTCGATATTGGTATCTCTGACAAGTGGCACACCATTGTAATCTTCCACCATTATCTGTGTATCTTTTTGTACCGTATTATTGAAATTATTGCAAGGCATTCACGGGAGTACTCTTTGATCAATCTTTATTGACACATGCACACGGCGAGCAACGCACTGAGTTCACTGCATCACTCTGTCTGAGTCCAGCGATGCAGCAACAGTTAGAGCTTTATTAACCAATAGAATTACAGTTATAGTCTAATCTTTCATTTGCATGTCACACACTAATAATATCACAGTTATACTTTCATTTTAGAACCACAGGGAGGGCGGTGGAACAGCTGAGAAAGGCGAGGGGGGTGATTTATGAGTATGGAGAGTAGGCCAGCAGAATGCTTGCACAGCAGCTTAGAAAGAGGGAGGCAGCCAGGGAAATAGGGAAAGTAAAGGATGGAGACGGGAACCTGGTTGGAGACTCAACAGGGTGAATAAGGCGTTTAGGGATTTCTGCAGTAGGCTGTACAGGTCAGAACCCCCACCGGGGCCGGGGGGGATGAAGCACTTCCTAGGGGGGCTGAATTTTCCCAAGGGGAACGAGGAGCTGGTAGAAGGGCTGGGGCCCCCGATCGGAATGGATGAGATAGCAGAGGGGCGAAGGCCAGGCAGTCGGGTAAAGCTCCGGGGCCGGGCGGGTACCCAGCGGAGTTCTACAAAAAGTTCTCTGGGATATTGGGGCCGTTGTTGATTAGGACATTCAATGAGGCAAGGGAGAGAGGGGTGCTGCCCCCGACGATGTCACAGGCCACGATTTTGCTGATCCTGAAGCGGGACAAGAACCCGGAGCTGTCTGGGTCCTACAGGCCGATATCCCTATTGAATGTAGATGCCAAACTGCTGGCCAAAATATTGTCCTATAGGATTGAGAATTGTGTTCCGGCTGTTATTGGGGAGGACCAGACGGGGTTCGTTAAGGGAAGGCAGTTGGTGGCCAATGTAAGGCTATTAAACGTGATCATGATGCCCCCTGAAGGTAGGGATGTGGAGGTAGTGGTCGCAATGGATGCAGAGAAGGCCTTTGATCGAGTAGAATGGGAATATCTGTGGGAGGTACTGGGACGGTTCAGATTTGGGTGGGGCTTTATTGACTGGGTCAGGTTGCTGTATCAGGCTCCTGTGGCGAGCGTACAGATGAATAGGACAACATCGGACTATTTTAGGCTGCAAGGGGGGACGAGACAGGGATGCCCCCTCCCCCCACTGTTCACATTAGCCATAGAGCCGCTGGCAATTGCACTGAGAGCTGGAGGGGGCTGGTCCGGGGGGGAGTGGAACACAGAGTCTCGCTTTACGCAGACGACCTGCTCCTGTATGTATCGGACCCAGCAGAGGGGATGGAAGATATCATGAGGATTCTGGGGGAATTTGGCCGGTTTTCGGAGTATAAACTAAATATGGGGAAAAGTGAGATGTTTGTGATCCAGGCAAGGCAAGGGGACAGGAGAGGCAACTGGGGGAGCTGTCGTTTAGAGTGGTGGGGGAAGCTTTAGGTATCTCGGCATCCAACTGGCGCGGGAATGGGAACAGCTGCACAAACTAAATCTGGCCCAACTAGTAGACCAAATGAAGGACGATTTTCGGAGGTGGGATGCTTTCCCGCTGTCACAGGCTGGGAGGGTGCAGACGCTGAAGATGACGGTCCTCCCGAGATTCCTGTTTGTGTTCCAGTGTCTCCCCATCTTTATTCCGCGGTCCTTTTTTAAAAGTGATCACTGGCTTTGTATGGGCGGGCAAGGAGGGGGATGCTTGAGCGGAGTCGGGGAGAGGGCGGGCTGGTGCTGCCAAACTTCACTAACTATTATTGGGCGGCGAATATAGCCAAGATCAGGAAGTGGGTGGTGGGGGGAGGGTTGGCATGGGAGAGTATGGAGGCAGCTTTGTGTAAGGGCACCAGCTTAGGGGCGTTGATAACTGCGCCTCTGCCGATCCCGCCGGCACGGTACTCCACCAGGCCCATGGTGGTGGCGGCCCTGAGAGTCTGGGGGCAATGGAGGAAACATGTGGGAGCAGAGGGAGCATTGGTCTGGTCTCCAAACTGTAATAATTACCGGTTTTCCCCGGGAAGGATGGACGGGGGGTTTCGGAGATGGCAGAGGGCAGCGATTGAGAGGATAGGGGATATGTTTATAGAGGGGAGCTTCCCTAGCTTGAGGAAACTGGAGGAGAAATCGGATTGGCGAGGGGAAACAAATTTAGGTACCTGCAGGTGCAGGACTTCCTACATAGACAGGTCTCAACTTTCCCGCCTCTACCACCAAGGGGGATACAGGACAAGGTAGTCTCCAGAGGGTGGGTGGGAGACGGTAGGGTCTCTGACATTTACAAGGAACTTATGGGATCAGAGGAGACACAGACTGGAGAGCTGAAGCACAAGTGGGAAGAGGAGTTAGGAGGAGAGATAGAGGATGGTCTGTGGGCGGACGCTTTGAGTCCACAACGTGTGCCAGGCTCAGCCTGGTCATTCACCGGGCTCACATGTCAGTGGCCCGGATGAGCAGGTTCTTTGGGGTAGAAGATAGGTGTGCAAAGTGTGCGGGAGGACCAGTGAACCTTGTCCATTTGTTCTGGACGTGCCCAAAGCTGAGGGGGTTCTGGCAGGGGTTTGCGGATGTCACGTCCACTGTGTTAAAAACAAGGGTGGCACCGAGTCCAAAGGTGGCGATTTTCCGGGAATCCAGGAGGGGAAAGAAGCAGACGTTCTGGCCTTTGCTTCCCTGGTAGCCCGGAGACAGATACTATTAGCTTGGAGGGACTCAAAGCCCCCGAAGTTGGAGACCTGGCTATCGGACATGGCTAGCTTTCTCTGTCTGGAGAAAATCACGTGCGCCTTGAGAGGGTCAATGTTAAGGTTCGCCCGGAGGTGGCAACCGTTCGTCGACTTCTTTGCGCAAAATTAATCGTCAGCAGAAAGGGGGGGGGGGGGGTAGTTTAGCTTAGAGTAGGGGGTTAATAAAGGTGGGACCTCTAAGGGAGGGAGACGGCTTTTGAACTATGTTTATAGATTCATGTATATTGTTTATTTTGTTGTCGCTGTAAAACCAAAAATACCTCAATAAAATGTTTATTAAAAAAACTTTCATTTTAGGCCAATGAAAGAACAGTAATTCTAGCCAATAGAAAACAGGGCAAATGGACCAATAGAAAAGCAAGTTCTTTCAATCTTTCTTTTATGTCATTATCTCCCCTTTGCCCTTGGAGGTTATGGTAGTTTACAGAAAAGCCATTCCTGAGAAGGCTACCTCCATCATCCTGTCTCCACAGACTTACGTAATTCACTAAGAAACAGGATATTCTGGTTTCCACAGTGTCTCGTGTTCTTCACTTGCAATTCTCGATCCCAAGGTGACCCTGATGAATCTTTTGCATTATTTTGTTGCTCAGAGAGGGTGGAATAACGGTTCTCTGCTGTCTTTATATCAAACCATTTGCTACACTTAGCTCTGATCCTATTTATTGACTCCTATTTATTGACTACAGCTCCGCCTTCAACACCATAATCCCAGCCAAGCTCATATCAAAGCTCCAAAACCTAGGACTTGGCTCTCCACTTTGCAACTGGATCCTCGATTTTCTGACCAACAGACCACAGTCAGTAAGAATGAACAAAACACCTCCTCCACAATAGTCCTCAATACCGGTGCCCCGCAAGGCTGCGTACTTAGCCCCCTACTCTGCTCCCTGTACACACACGACTGCGTGGCAAAACTTGGTTCCAACTCCATCTACAAGTTTGCTGACGATATGACCATAGTGGGCCGGATCTCGAATAACGACAAGTCAGAATACAGGAGGGAGATAGAGAACCTAGTGGAGTGGTGTAACGACAACAATCTCTCCCTCAATGCCAGCAAAACTAAAGAGCTGGTTATTGACTTCAGGAAGCAAAGTACTGTCCACACCCCTGTCAGCATCAACGGGGCCGAGGTGGAGATGGTTAGCAGTTTCAAATTCCTAGGGGTGCACATCTCCAAAAATCTGTCCTGGTCCACCCACGTCGACGCTACTACCAAGAAAGCACAACAGCGCCTATACTTAACAGAAACTAAGGAAATTCGGCATGTCCACATTAACCCTTACCAACTTTTACAGATGCACCATAGAAAGCATCCTATCAGGCTGCATCACAGCCTGGTATGGCAACTGCTCGGCCCAGGACCGCAAGGAACTTCAGGGAGTCGTGAATACTGCCCAGTCCATCACACGAACCCGCCTCCCATCCATTGACTCCATCTACACCTCCCGCTGCCTGGGGAAAGCGGGCAGCATAATCAAAGATCCCACCCGGCTTACTCACTCTTCCAACTTCTTCCATCGGGCAGGAGATACGGAAATCTGAGAACACGCACAAACAGACCCAAAAACAGCTTCTTCCTCACTGTCACCAGACTCCTAAATGACCCTCTTATTGACTGACCTCATTAACACGACACCCTGTATGCTTCATTCGATGCCGGTGCTTATGTAGTTACATTGTATATCTTGTGTTGCCCTATTATGTATTTTCTTTCATTCCCTTTTCTTCCCATGTACTTAATGATAAGTTGAGCTGCTCGCAGAAAAATATTTTTCACTGTACCTCAGTACACGTGACAATAAACAAATCCAAATCGTATATTATGATACTTGGAGCATGAACCTTTTGGCCATTCATTGTTGCAATGATGTATCACCTTTTGCAGAACTTCATCTCTTTCCGTTTCTACAACAATCCGTTTTGACTTTTGCATCTGACACTGGTAGTGTCTCTGTGATCACATCCACATGAACTTGCACATCCTCTCCCATGGAATTGTCATCCAGTGCTGCTGTAGCTCTGGATGGCGCATTGGCCACTACAATGTGCTTGCCCGGTGTATAGATCCAGTCAAAGTCATACCTCTGAAGAATTGGTTATGGAGGTGAAACCCACGCAGACACGGGGAGAATTTGCAAACTCCACATGGACAGTGACCCAGGACCAGGATTCGAACCCGAATCCTCAGCACCATAGTCCCAGTGCTAACCACTGCGCCACGTGCCACCATATTTCAGCAAGTTGAAGGGTGGGTCAGTAAATTTGCAGATGATACGAAGATTGGTGGAGTTGTGGATAGTGAGGAGGGCTGCTGTCAGCTGCAAAGAGACATAGATAGGATGCAGAGCTGGGCTGAGAAGTGGCAGATGGAGTTTAACCCTGACAAGTGTCAGGTTGTTCATTTTGGAAGGACAAATATGAATGCGGAATACAGGGTTAATGGTAGGGTTCTTGGCAATGTGGAGGAGCAGAGAGATCTTGGGGTCTATGTTCATAGTTCTTTGAAAGTTGCCACTCAAGTGGATAGAGCTGTGAAGAAGGCCTATGGTGTGCTAGCGTTCATTAGCAGAGGGATTGAATTTAAGAGCCGTGAGGTGATGATGCAGCTGTACAAAACCTTGGTCAGGCCACATTTGGAGTACTGTGTGCAGTTCTGGTCACCTCATTTTAGGAAAGATGTGGAAGCTTTGGAAAAGGTGCAAAGGAGATTTACCAGGATGTTGCCTGGAATGGAGAGTAGGTCATACGAGGAAAGGTTGAGGGTGCTAGGCCTTATCTCATTAGAACGGAGAAGGATGAGGGGCGACTTGATAGAGGTTTATAAGATGATCAGGGGAATAGATAGAATAGACAGTCAGAGACTTTTTCCCCGGGTGGAACACACCATTACAAGGGGACATAAATTTAAGATAAATGGTGGAAGATATAGAGGGGATGTCAGAGGTAGGTTCTTTACCCAGAGAGTAGTGGGGGCATGGAATGCACTGTCTGTGGAAGTAGTTGAGTCGGAAAAGTTAGGGACCTTCAAGCGGCTATTGGATAGGTACTTGGATTAGGGTAGAATAATGGAGTGTAGGTTAACTTC
This sequence comes from Scyliorhinus canicula, assembly GCF_902713615.1. Classification (NCBI taxonomy): domain Eukaryota; kingdom Metazoa; phylum Chordata; class Chondrichthyes; order Carcharhiniformes; family Scyliorhinidae; genus Scyliorhinus; species Scyliorhinus canicula. The sequence goes on along the minus strand of NC_052148.1, from coordinate 271,185,128 downwards.
TTAAGGGCAGCACGGTAGCATTGTGGATAGCACAATTGCTTCACAGCTCCAGGGTCCCAAGTTCGATTTCGACTTGGGTCGCTGTCTGTGTGGAGTCTGCACATCCTCCCCGTGACTGCGTGGGTTTCCTCCGGGTACTCCGGTTTCCTCCCACAGTCCAAAGATATGCAGGTTGGGCGGATTGGCCATGAAAAATTGTCCAAAATTCTATGATTAACCTAGGACAAATTTCGGCGCAACATCGTGGGCCGAAGGGCCTGTTCTGTGCTGTATTTCTCTATCTATCTATCATCCTTTGGATGCAAGGTGACATTTCACTAAGGTTTTTCTTGACTATGGCTACCGATGATCGGTGATCTATTTCTACAAGGGAAGTAGGCAGGCCTTACATGTAACTGGAATTTCTCTAACCCGTTAACTAATCTTAGACATTCTTTTTCAGTTTGAGCATAACGACACTCAGAGACTGTCACTGATCTGGATGAATATGCTACTGATTTCTGATCACTACCATTTTCCTGTTGCACCTACACCATCCTTTGATGCCTCTGTCGCAATTTGTGTGTTCTTGGTCGGGTTGGAAAATGTCAGAACTGGAGTTGTTGTTGGAGCTGTTTTCAACATGATCCACTCTTGTTCATGTTTGTCCAAGTGAAGTTATTCACTATTATTAGAACTTTTCCAAGACATGCTGCCATTACTGAGAGGTTTGGAATAAATTTACCAATAAAATTAATCATGCCTGGTATTCTCAGTACTCCCTTTTTGGTCTGTTGGTCGAGGCATATTCATAATGGCTTGTATCCTCACGTCAGCAGGCTTTATTCCTTGAGCAACCTGTCTCTTAGGAACATTATTTCCTTTACACCAAATTGACATTTGGCCTTGTTAAGACGTAGCCCATTTTTCTTGACATTCTGCAACACTCTTATTAGCCTTTCATTGTGTTCCCCTTGGGGGGGAATCCCAAATGATGATGTCATCAACACATACTCGAATACCCGTAATGCCTTCAACAATTTGTTCCATCTCTCTGTGGAAGATTTCTGATGCATAAATTATGCAAAGGGTACACGGAGAAAGCAATATCTACCAAACGGAGCATTGAACGTTCAATACTTAGTACTCTCTTCATCCAACTTGAGTTCCCAGAATCCCTGCGAAGCATCAAGTTTGCTGAAATATGGTGGCACGTGGCGCAGTGGTTAGCACTGGGACTATGGTGCTGAGAATTCGGGTTCGAATCCTGGTCCTGGGTCACTGTCCATGTGGAGTTTGCAAATTCTCCCCGTGTCTGCGTTGGTTTCACCTCCATAACCAAAAGATGTGCAAGTTCGGTGGATTGGCCATGCTAAATTACCCCTTAATAAAAAAAAATAATTGGGTACTCTAAATTCATTTTTTTTTAAAGTTTGCTGAAATACGTCGCACCTAACATCTCCTCTCGCTTAGGTATCGGATAAAGTTCCCTTTTTATGTTTGCATTGAGATCTTTAGGATCAATGCATATCCTGAGATCATTATTTCTTTTTTTTTAACACAAACCATCGAATTGATCCAATCTGTCAGCTCTTCGATCTTTTTGATCACACCAAAAATTTGTCAATCTGTCTAATTCATCTCTTAGATGGTCACGTAATGGTGTTGGAACTCTTCTCAGAGCACATATCACTGGTTGAGCATCGTTCTTGAGTTGAATCTTGTCGGTGAAAGGCAAAACACCAAAACCCCCACACCTGGTACCATGTTATGTTCTAGTGCATGGATAATTATTGAGTCAGCGCAGCAAAGAACATCTAGTTCTAGGCTAGCCAAATTCATATTGTATAACAAAACATGGGTTGGAAACTAACACTAACAAATTGGAACAATTATAAAACACAACTAACCATGACGACTGTTGCAATGTCACATGGTATATCTTGCCTGCCACCTAGTGGTCAAAGGTCAAACACGTTTACATGTACAATTGCTTTTGCACATCTCTACAGGTGTGCCTAGAACCAGGGATCACAGTCTGAGGATTCGGGGTTGACCGTTTAGGACATCGATGAGGAGTAATTTCTTCACCCAGAGTGGTCTGTGCAATTTGTTACCACAGGAAGCATTTGAGGCCAAAACATTGTATGTTTTCAAGGAGCAGTTAGATATAGCACTTAGGACGAAGGGGATAAGGTATGGGGGGGAAAGCGGGATTTAGGCTATTGAGTTGGATGATCAGCCGTGTTCATAATGAATGGCGGAGCAGGCTCGAAGGGCCAAATGGCCTCCTGCTGCTCCTATTTTCCATGTTACCTCTGGACTTGACTATTCCAATACATTCCTGGCTGGTCTCCCAAATTCTACACTCTGTAAACTTGAGGCTATGCAAAAATCTGCTGCCTGTGTCATTACCAGCACAACATCCTGCCACCAGCACCTGTACTCGCTGAGTTACTGTGGCTCTCGGATTTACAATGCCTTGATTTCCCAATGATCATCCTTACTGTCAAACTCTTCCATGGCCTCTCCCCTTTCTTTCTGTGCAATATCTTCCAGTCCCACCACCCTCCTGAGACACCTGTGCTCCTAATTCTGGCCTGCTCCACCATTGATGACCCCCACCTTCAGTTGCAAAGATTCTAAACTCTTAAATGCGGTCCCTAAATCTCTGAACCCCTCTCTCTTTAATAAAAACAAGCTTCCATCAAGTTTTTTTGGTCATCTGCCCTAAAACATCCTTGGGTGTCACACCTTGTTCTATAAATGTTCCCATGAAACACCAGTGCACCGCCTGAAAGGCGCTATCGAAATGCAAGTTGATGTTATTAAGGCGGGGTCTATAAGCAAATCTGGAGGAGCTGCTTCTCATTGGTGCAGCAAGTCAGAGGCAGGAATCAGCGATTCCTAACCGACGTTTCGCCACTGGTAAATTGTTATTGCATTTTTGCAATAAACCAGGGCTGCAAAAAATATATATATTTGAGTGGACGGTGCAGGCTCTGTGCGGGTGCCCGGCCAGGGTTTGCATCGACCTGACCGGGGTTAGACTCTTCTCTCTTGATGCTGCGGGTGTGGAATCTGCTCATTTCCTGCTGGAGTGGCCGGCTCAAGGAAGAAGGCGAGGGGGAGGGTGGGGGAAGTTAAATCATGGAAGGGAACAGGGACGAGGCGGAGAAGTGTTTGCAGATCGCCAGGAGAGCGCTGCAGGAGGGGCAGACGGACAAGGCGCTCAAGTTCCTGCACAAGGCGGAGAAGCTGTACCCTTCGGTGGAGGCGAAAGGTGAGGCCGCGGGAGAGGGATTGCATCTGCTGCAAAAGGAAATAGAGGGGCCGAGGCGGCGCGGCTGGCAATGCAACCGGTACTGCTGCAAGACTGAATCCCCGGGCTCAGCTGTCAATCAGCCCCGGATCCCCGGGCCCGGGCTCAGCTGTCAATCAGCCCCGGATCCCCGGGCCCGGCCCGGGCTCAGCTGTCAATCAGCCCCGGATCCCCGGGCCCGGCCGGGCTCAGCTGTCAATCAGCCCCGGATCCCCGGGCCCGGCCCGGGCTCAGCTGTCAATCAGCCCCGGATCCCCGGGCCCGGCCGGGCTCAGCTGTAAATCAGTCCCTGGCCCGGCGCTTGCTGCGCTTTGCACCGTCACCTCTCCCTGCTCTCTGTGTGCCTGTCTGTCTGATTTAAAATATGCAAAAGAGCCATTGCAAGTTTCTCCCTCTATGTCGACTTTAGGCCCATTAAATGTGTATTTTTGGCTCTGGGTATTTTTGCACTTTAGGTGGTTGCAGGTGGATTTTGTTTTTAATGAGATGTGGGCATCGCTGGCATTTGTTGCCCATCCCTAATTGCCCTCGAACTGAGTGTCTCGCTCGCCCATTTTGGGCAGCAGTTAAGAGTCAACCGCGTCGCTGTGGGTCTGGACTCGTATGTAGGCCAGACCGGGTAAGGATGGCAGATTTCCTTCACTAAAGGGTTTTTACGACAATCATCCATAGTTTCCTGGTCACCATTACCGAGGCTAGCTTTTCAATCCCATTGTTGAACATTGCAATATTAATGTTGCCGTTCTTCTTCAGCCAGTATCACACCAACATCAATCTCCAGTGTGGGGTGCTCAGAATCCTATCCTGACATCCTAATCTGGGTTATTTGAGAATGTGGTTTTTTACAACAATCGGCAATGGTTTCGTGGTCATTGTGAGACTTTAGGGCTATCTTTTTTTAAAAACTTATAGAGTATCCAATTTTTTTTTGCAATTGGGGAGCAATTTAGTGTGACCTGGGGCCGGAATTGAACCCGGTCCTCGGCGCCGTGAGGCAGCAGTGCTAATCACTGTGCCGCTTGCCTTTTTGACTATTGGCTGAGAGATTGGAACCCAGGTCCCCAGAACAGTGCCGTTGGTCTCTGCATTGTTATTTCAGTGACATTACCCCTATGCCGCAATCTGCCTTTACCAATTCATTTTGGGTAGCATGACCCATGCATTTTTTAAAAAATTCACAAAGTTTTTAAATTTCTGTGCTGGTATGATTGTGTATGTGTGTCCTCTGGCCACCAAGTCTGCATTGACCTCTCCAATTCAACTCTCATCTACCTAGATACTTGTACAGTAAGAAGTATTACAACACCAGGTTAAAGTCCAACAGGTTTGTTTCAAATCACTAACTTGCGGAGCACCGCTGTGATTCACCTGGGGAAGGAGCGGTGCTCCGAAAGCTGTTGATTCAAAACAAACCTGTTGGACTTTAACCTGGTGTAAGACTTCTTACTGTGCACACCCCAGTCCACCGCCGGCATCTCCACCTCATAGATACTTGTAGTTAGTGAGAAGATACTTGGCTACCTCTGATTTCACCAGACAAATGTGTGTGACTGCTATATATATACATATGCATACACACATATATACATATATATATATATGTGTGTATATATATACATACACACCTCCACAGAGATGCCATGACTTTTTACAGAAGTGGCAACCTCAGAAGCACACTGTAGCTCTTGAAATGAGCCTTGTATGTTAAGCGACTAAGGGCAAGCGTGGGACAAGATGTTTTGTGCGGGATAAAGGATTCCAGTTCCTCCTTTGAAGATTATGTGGTCAGCCTGTGACGTGAGAGAGGAAAACCCCGCTAATGTGAAGCTGACCTTCTGAAAGTTACTGTGTATCAGCAAATATGAAAACCAAATATGCGTTGATTCATTGGGCATACATTGAGCGCGTCAGTTCTTCAAGGCATGATTCCTGGCACTGAGGCAATTTTAATTAAGTGTTGGCTACCAGTTGGTTATGATGTTTGAATGTGATACTGGGAGGGAGGGGGGGAATCACCGTTTCCATTCATTCGCTCGCGCAAAACTTTTTTTTTCTTCAGGAGTATTTTAAAAATGACCTTTGGAAGATTCTCAAAGAAGAGTCAGCCAGACCCGAAACCGTAGCTCTGTTTCTCTCTCTGCAGATGCTGCCTGACCTGCTGAGTTTTTTCCAGCAGTTTATGTTTAGGTTTCAGATCTCCCGTGATCTGTGGTATAAAAAAAAACAACATGTCTATTTGCCCTTACCGGCGGCAAAATCATATCCGTTCTCTCTTTCGTAGCAATGCACTCCTCGTTGGCGGCTGTGCCTTCAGCTAGCTGAGGCCCTATGTCCTGGCATTCGCTCCTTAACCACCTCCTACCCCTCACTCCTCCTGGGCTGCACTCAATGCAGATCGGCCGCATCTGACCCCTGGGCTGTCGGTCGCCCACCACTTTGACAAGTTGTTGCCCTGTTTTTCTTATGTGTCTAGGTGTCATATTTTGTTAACGTTTCTATGAAAGCGCCGTGGGACATTTGTTAAAGGCGCTGTGCAAGTGCAAGTTGTTATACATCAGAGAATCTAAGAAATTATATGAAAGATTCGTTAGATTTTGACGCATCAATTTATGGAATACGTAAGATCCAACGCTGTGTTCCGAGTGATACGAACATTTTCAGAATTAAGTGATTGGTTAAAGGGAAGCTATACATGGGGAAGAAAGGAATAAGGATATGGATAGAGTGGATGGGCAGGCACTCTTTCTCAGGGTGGAGGGGTCAGTCACCAGGGGGCATAGGTTTAAGGTCCATGGGGCAAAGTTTAGAGGAGATGTGTGAGGCAGGTTTTTTACGCAGAGGGTGGTGAGTGCCTGGAACGCGTTGCCAGGGGAGGTTGTGGAAGCAGCTACATTAACGGGCGTTCAAAAGGCATCTTGACAAACACATGGATAGGATGAGTATAGAGGGATATGGCACAAGGAAGTGCCGCATCGAAAATGTTTGGGGCAGCACGGTAGCATGGTGGTTAGCATAAATCCTTCACAGCTCCAGGGTCCCATGTTCGATTCCCGGCTGGGTCACTGTCTGTGTGGAGTCTGCACGTCCTCCCCGTGTGTGCGTGGGTTTCCTCCGGGTGCTCCGGTTTCCTCCCACAGTCCAAAGATGTGCGGGTTAGGTGGATTGGCCATGCTAAATTGCCCGTAGTGTCCTAATAGTAAGGTTAAGGGGGGGGAGTTGTTGGGTTACGGGTATAGGGTGGATACGTGGGCTTGAGTAGGGTGATCATTGCTCGGCACCACATCGAGGGCCGAAGGGCCTGTTCTGTGCTGTACTGTTCTATGTTCTATGAAGTGCTGAGGGTTTGGGCCAAGGTTGGTATCATGACCGGTACAGGCTTGGAGGGCCGAAGGGCCTGTACCTGTGCTGAATTGTTCTTTGTTCTTTTCTATATTGATGGGGTTAGATGACGAGGGGTGGGAGAAGGCTTGGATGGAGCATGTACACCAGCATAGGCCAGTGGGACAAAATAGCCTGTTTCTGTGTAGTCAATCTGACAGTGACATTTTACACGCTTGGTATAGTTTTGTTTGAACATTAAATTGAACGCCTGCAAGATAATCCACGCCCAGTGATTTAATGAAGGATTGATCTCAGTCAATGGGATAGAATTTCCAAACCTTTCTCAACCATAGTGCAAGAATCGGCCAAGGTAACCTGGAAGCTGGCAAGGTTGGGCCGATTGTTGTACCGTCTCTGTGACCGAGGCACTGAGAACTGTGCTTTAGTTATTCATTATACAAAAAGGCAGCGTTTGAGGACTGTTTGTCAGGCTGATTTTGGAAATGGGGGCTCTGGGGAGGGTGAGAGGCAGAGTCGGGGCCGTGTACTGTCTGGAGATTAGTATTCCGGGCCTGTTTGTGATTAAATGTTCCCTTACAAGGGAGTGACCCATATCAGGTTCCCCTTCAGGACAATTATTGCTGTGGTGGGAACTTTCAGAATTATTGTGGTACCATGAATACAATAGAATCATTCTTTTTAAAACAAGGTGATTCTGGGGTGGCACGGTTGCACAGTGGTTAGCACTGCTGCCTCACTGCGCTGAGGACCCAGGTTTGATCCTGGCCACTGCCCGTGTGGAGTTTGCACATTCTCCCCGTGTCTGAGTGGGTTTCACCCCCCACAATCCAAAGATGTGCAGGTTAGGTGGATTGGCCACGCTAAATTGCCCTTGATTGGAAAAAAAATTGAGTACTCTGCAAAGGTATTTTTTTTTAAACGAGGTGCTTCTTTACGGTCTTCCAGTTCCTCACTGGCTAACTCCAGCAGCTCAAATTAATTTTTTTTTGCTTTGTCAATGTTTGACCGCACCCCTCTCCATCTCTCGTCTACAACCCTCACCCTCAAATTCTCTGTGCCACTGACTCTCTGACGTTTTGTATCCGCTATGGGTGGCTGTGTCAGTCTTGTCCGCTGTGATGTAGCGGGGAACATTCTTGCCTCTTGAGTCAGAAGGCTGGGAGTTCATGTCCGACTACAGAGACTCGAGGACAGGAATCCAGGCTGACACTCCTCCAGTGCGGTGCTGAAAGATCCCGTGGTGCTGTCTTTCGAACCAAGGCACCCTTCTGCCCCCATCGGATGGCTGAGAAAGATCCCATGGCATGATTTCAAAGAAGAACAAGGGAGTTTTCCCGTACTGGCCTGAGCAAATATTTGTCCTTCAGCCCACATCTCTGATTTTATGCATCCGTTGTTAACATTGCCGTTTGTGGGATCTCGCTGAGCAGAGATTGCCGCATCTCCAACATTACATCAGCGACTGCATTTCAAAATGATTCCATGGCTTCAAGCGCTTTGGGACAACTCGAGTTCACCAAAGGTGCTATAAAAATGCAAATCCTTCTTTCTTCCTGGGCCGTCGGACAGTTAATGTCCATGCAGTGGAATTCTCACCCTAATTTTTAAAACTTCATTCACGGGATGTGGGCGTCGCTGGTTAGGCCAGCATTTATTGCCCATCCCTAGTTATCCTGCAGAAGGTGGTGGGGAGCTGCCTTCTTGAACCGCTGTGGTCCTTCAGGTGTAGGTACACCCACTATGCTGTTAGGGAGAGAGTTCCAGGATGTTGCCCCAGCGACAGTGAAGGAACGGCCGATATATTTCCCAGTCAGGGTGGTGAGTAACTTGGAGGGGAACCTCCAGGTGGTGGAGTTCCCAGGTATCTGATGCTCTTGTCCTTCTAGATGGTAGCAGTCGTGGTTTGGAAGGTGCTGTCGTAGGAACCTTGGTTGAGTTCCTGCAGTGCATCTATAGATGGTACACACGGCTGCCGTTTCGTTGGTGGTGGAGGGTTTGAATGTTTGTGGAAAGAGTAGCAATCAAGCGGCTGCTTTGTCCTGGATGGTGTTGAGCTTCTTGAGTGTTGTTGGAGCTGCACTCATCCAGGCAAGTGGAGAGTGTTCTGTCGCACTCCTGACTTGTGCTTTGTAGATGGTGGACAGGCTTTGGGTGGGGTGGCAGGAGGTGAGTTACGCGCTGGAGATTCCTAGCCTTTGTCCTGCCCTGGTAGCCACAATATTAATATGGCTGGGTCCAGTTCAGTTTCTGATCAATGGTAGGCCCCCCAGGCTGTTGATTGTAGGGGATTCAGCATTGGTAAATGCCATTGAATGTCAAGGGGCGAAGGTTAGATCCTCTCTCTTGTAGGGTCATTGCCTGTTTTGACTCTTCCCTTCCCTTTACTAATTTTTCTAATGCCCTCCAGTGACCACAAGTCTTGTGTTTGTTCCTTTGGCAGCTTCATTTTTAATTCTGCCTCTAAAGCACTTTGGGATAGTCCTTCATTGATGGGGCTGTTTAAATACAAGGTGGCTGATAATTGAAACATGCCTCAATGTACACAATGCGCCCAGTTCGAGACTCGTCCTCAAAGAAATTAATCGTTCAGTCTCTCGGTTGTGACTGGCTGTAATAGTCATCTTTAACCAACATTGATGGATTATGAATGTTTCACAACTTTACAGTAGAACCATAGAAAGGATTCTGTAATAAGAATTGCATCAGGCCAACAACACCTGTGGAGAGAGACCTTTCAGCCTGAAACTGGCTGTGTTCTCCCTCTCCACAGGTGCTGCCCAATCTGACCGATTTTTTCCCAGCTTTTTGTCCTCGTGTCAGATGTCCAGCATCCACACTGTGCTGCTTTTTGTGGAGAGCCCATTGTGTCCATAACTGAGTGAGTTTAGAATTTCTTCGCCACATTTACCTGCCGGTTTTACCCAGACAACTGAGCTTTTTTTTAACTTGGAAAATATGGATCAGGCTGTTGTTCTTTTCTCTAGAAACGGGAAGGGTGAGGCGTAGCCAGATTTTAAATTAGCATGAATTGTGGGGAGTGGGGGGGGGGCATTCGATAAGATAGACGTAGAGAAGACGTTGCCACTGGTTGAGTGAGTCCAAGAGCCATCAACATAAGACAGTCGTAAATAAACCCAATAGCGAATTCCTGGGTAAACCGGGAAGGCGGTAACGTTAGGATGTGCTGGCAAGGAGTGAAGGAGGCTCATGTGGAGCGTTAACACTGAATGACCTGTCTGCGTGCTGTTAATTCGATGTCATTCATCGGTGAAGTTCTTGCGCAGTAACTGAGACATGAGACAAAATGCCCAATTCCATTTATCTATCCATTAGATATGTTCAAAATAATCAGCGGTGTTGTTGATGAGAGCGGATCAAGGGAAACTGTTCCCATTGGCAGGAGACTCAGGAACCAGCGACTCCGATTTAAGATAATTGACAAAAGAGGGGAGATGAGGATTAATTTTCGCAGCAAGTTGTTTTGAACTGGGAAGGTGCTGCCTGAAAGGGCGGTGGGGGCAGATTCCAGAGGAACTTTCAAAAAGGGAACTGGATAAATACAGTAGTTGAAAAGGTGAAGTTTATAGAGCTCTGGTCGGGTGTGGGGGGGGGGAGTGAGCGAGCAAGGCGAGTGGGACAAATTGGATAGCTCTTTCAAAGAGCCAGCGCAGGCCCAGTGGCCAGAATGGCCCCTTGTGCTCTTGTGATTCCACAATTGGAGAAAAGGAGCAGGAATAACGAGATGGATCATCATACTTTTGATCAATATGTGACACATCATCCCTTCTGCCTGTCGGGGAGCAGGGATATCCAAACTGTGCAATGGAAATCCAGCCGTCCTATTAGCTTAGCTACATTTAATACGAAGTTTGGGTAAGAACATGAGAGGGAATGGAATGGAAGGATGGGTTTGGCTAAACAGATTTGTCGAAGGGAGGTTCATGTGGAGCATAGACCAGCTGGGCCGAATGGCCTGATTGTGTGCTGTACAAAATTGAGAGGCCTCGACAGCAAAGACCTGTTTCCCCTAGCTGAGGGATCAATCATCGTAGATTTAAGGTGATTGGTCGAAGGATTAGAGGGGGCATGAGGAAAAGCATTTTAACCAGAGGGTAATGGAATCTGGAATTCACGGCCAAAATTGGCGGCCGAGGCAGAAACTCTCAACTCATTTAAGAGGTACCTGGATCTGAAGTGCCGTAACCTTTCTGCGTTGGAATCTTAATGTGTGTATTTCTCATTCGCTGCTTTTGTCCTGGTCGAATTCTGTGAGGCACGTTTTGTTGTTTTTTAGCAGGTTAATCGGAGCTGTTTTGATCGTCACCTTGAGATGTTGCTGATTATTGGGAGGATGACTCAGAGCATCATCTGTGGTCCCCAGGGTTACAGCTCCTGTGCTACACAGGGACACACACACACACAACTGTGTTTTCTTTGGTGACGCTCGGAGTTGTCGTTCGAATTGTTGAAGAGTGATTTGGGAGTTTAATTCGTCCTTTTGTGTCAGTTTCCGCTGCTGTCAATGCGTGCGCGCATCTCCCCATTTTCAATAATCCAAAGTATCTTGTTCATTTCCAGTTTGAAACCCCCCCTACCTGCTATTTTCTCTGTGGATGCATTATTATTGTTATTTACGTGTCACTGCCAACCATCCAGGAATTGTATGTTCGATTTAGATTTATTGTCACGTGTACCGGGGTACAGTGAATAGTATTATTCTGCGTACAGTCCAGACAGATGGCTCCATGTATGATAAACATAGGACATACGATATATACACCACTGCTGCCTCACGGCGCCGAGGTCCCAGGTTCGATCCCAGCCCTGGGTCACTGTCCGTGTGGAGTTTGCACATTCTCCCCGTGTCTGCGTGGGTTTCACCCCCACAACCCAAAGATGTGCGGGGTAGGTGGATTGGCCACGCTAAATTGCCCCTTAATTGGAAAAAATAATAATTGGGGACTGTAAATTTATTTTTAAGAAGTTAATACATAGACACCGACATTGGTGAAGCATTCAGAGTATAGGGACATTAACATAAAAGAGCATGGTTATGGGTAGAGATAATATTAGTTTAAGAATTAAGTTTTAAAAGGTTAGTATGGTTATAAATGATGGAGGAGAGCGAGCTCTCCCCCACAGATCCTCTTTGTACATCTCTTATAATCATACTAATCTTTTAAAACTTAATTCTAAAACTAATACCGAGTATGTCTGAATGGATACCAAAAAGTGAACACTCCCAAGTAACTGTTGGAATTTTAAATAATTTTTTTCACTGAAATCTTGTCACTTAAATTGTGTTTGTAACAGGCCTGTGAATAAGAGGTTTCTCACAAACGATGATTACATTTGACTTTGATATTTGTCATCTTGAGCAGAGTTGCGTGTTTGTCTTGCTCATTTAGCTTTACGTGCAAGTTTTATCCTGTACATAATTTTAAACTCGTAATCTAGCATTGGATTAGTCCATGAAATATATTTCAAACCTGTGTTATTAAAGTAACTATTGTAAGTGAAGAGATACTGCTGCTGGCTGGGGAGGTGGCTGAATCTGAGAACTGGCAAGGTGTTGTGCCATGGCTGAGTGGGGAGCATTCTCATCTCTGTCAGAAGGTCCTGAACTTGACACTAACAGAAGGATGTGGAGGCTTTGGAGAGGGTGCAGAGGAGGTTTACCAGGATGTTGCCTGGTCTGGAGGGTGTTAGCTGTACGGAGAGGCAAAATAGACTCGGACAGTTTTCATTAGAACCACAGAGATTGAGAAGTGACCTGATAGAGGCTGAGAAGATTATAGAATTTACAGTGCAGAAGGAGGCCATTCGGCCCATCGAGTCTGCACCGGCTCTTGGAAAGAGCACCCTACCCAAGGTCATAACCCACACCCTACCCATAACCCAGCAACCCCACCCAACACTAAGGGCAATTTTGGACACTAAGGGCAATTTTTATCATGGCCAATCCACCTAACCTGCACATCTTTGGACTGTGGGAGGAAACCGGAGCACCCGGAGGAAACCCACGCAGACACGGGGAGGATGTGCAGACTCCACAGACAGTGACACAAGCCGGAATCGAACCTGGGACCCTGGAGCTGTGAAGCAGTTGTGCTATCCACAATGCTACCGTGCTGCCCTATGATGAGGGGCATGGATAGAGTGGATGGGCAGGCACTCTTTCCCAGGGTGAAGGGGTCAGTCACCAGGGGGGCATAGGTTTAAGGTCCGTGGGGCAAAGTTTAGAGGAGATGTGCGAGGCAGGTTTTTTCCGCAGAGGGTGGTGAGTGCCTGGAACGCGTTGCCAGGGGAGGGTGTGGAAGCAGATACATTAACGGCGTTCAAAAGGCATCTCGACAAATACATGGATAGGGCGGGTATAGAGGGATACGGCACAAGGAAGTGCTGAGGGTTTCGGCCAGGGTTGGTACAGGCTTGGAGGGCCGAAGGGCCTGTCCCTGTGCTGTATTGTTCTTTGTTGAGTCATGTCAGAGATTTGAGCCCATTGTCCATACTGATGCTGCCCGTGCCGGAGGTGTGCTGCGCTGTTGGAGGTGCCAGCTTTCCGATGAGACATTAAACCAAGGCCTCTGACTGCCCTCTGTGTCCAAGCCAATATTTATCACTCAAACCAGTAAATTAGATTATCTAGCCATTATCGCGTTGCTGTATATGGGAGCTTGCTGTGTACCAAGTTGCATGGCAAGTTTTCTACATTACAATAGTGACTACACTTTTTTCAAAAAGTAGTTCATTGGTTATGAATCGCTTTAGGATATCCTGACGTGTGAACGGTGCTATAGAAATGCAAGTTCTTTCTTCCTGTCGTGTGGTTGCTCTGTGCTGCTGACTGTATTTATTGTTTTGCTCAGACCGTGGGTTTGTTTTCCTTTAACGCAAATCACTGATGTGAGGCAGCATGATGTGTTCGCAATCTTTGTATTTAGTCACGTTTTGCTGAATAATGTCATGTGAGAGTACCTTTAAGAAATTGGTGTTTATAAATGGGCGTGTGTATATAAATATCTGTCGTGAGTACCTTTTTAAAAAAATAAATTTGGAGTACCCAATTAATTTTTTTCCAATTAAGGGGCAATTTAGCGTGGCCAATCCACCTACCCTGCATATCTTTGGGGTGTGGGGGCGAAACCCACGCAGACACGGAGATAATGTGCAAACTCCGCACGGACAGTGACCCAGGGCTGGGATCGAACCTGGGACCTCGGTGCCGTGAGGCAGCAGGGCTAACCCACTGCGCCACCTTGCTGCCCTTATTGAGAGTACCTTTAAGAAATGGGTGCTTATTACTGCAGTGATGTCAGGGAGTGGGTGGAGCTGGGCTGTCTGTCAGCTTTTTACTTTTGTTTTAGGCGGTTTGCTGCAGGGTGTGTTTTAGTTTTGTTTTCAGAGTTGGATAGCTACAGTCACAGCCAGAAGGTGTATTAGGGTCTCTCTCTGTAATCTAAAGACTGTAAATCGATCCTGGTGATTTAAATAACAGTAGTGACTTTAACCTGATGTGCTTCTGGTAAAAGGTGTTTTAAGTCGGATCGATGTTAAAATGAAAGCTTAAAGGATTACTTAGTATTGTAGTCTTTGGGGGTTGTGTTTGAATTGATGGTTGCTAAGATGTTCACTATGTTTAAAAAAGGTTAACTTGAGTTCATAGAATAAATATTGTTTTGCCGTAAAAAAAATACTTTTCCATTTCTGCTGTACCACACCTGTAGAGTGGGCCGTGTGCTCCCCATACCACAATCTAGTAAATATTGTGGGTCAGGTGAACTCCGTGATACACTTTGGGGTTCTCTAAACCCTGGCCCATAACAGTAATGAATCCAATACTGACTGCTGCTGTGTGTTAAAGTATGGTGTGTGACCATTATGACAGTGCCTGAGAGTTGGTGTGACCATTACGACAGTGCCTGAGAGTTGGTGTGACCATTACGACAGTGCCTGAGAGTTGGTGTGACCATTACGACAGTGCCTGAGAGTTGGTGTGACCATTACGACGGTGCCTGAGAGTTGGTGTGACCATTACGACGGTGCCTGAGAGTTGGTGTAGCCATTACGACGGTGCCAGAGTTGACAACAGAAAGTTCATTCAGGATCTGTAAATGCAGAGGAAGTGATTATTGTGAAAAACACTTTTCATATCAAGATAAATGGTTATGGACTCTTTAATTAGTATTGCTGCCCGAAGAAAGTTTCAAAAGATGAGCCATGATCTTGAATGGCGGAGCAGGCTCGAGGGACTGACTGGCCTATTCCTGCTCCTAGTTTTTATGTTCTCTGTTCTTAAAGCAACAATCTCACTGCAGCTGGGCTGTGGGAGGATACATTTAAAATAATTTTTTTTGGCATAGAGTCCAGTCATTGAGATTGGCTTGTAGAGATTTATATCAGAAAACATCTTGAATCATAGAACGATTACAGCACAGACTGAGACCATTGGCGTTGTGTCATGAGGGCTCTCTACAAGAATGCTCGGGTAGTCAAACTCTCATGTCTGCCCCCGTAATGTTGCCGTTAATTTCCTTTCCGCTGGTAATCCAGCACCCTTTTGAAAGTTCAATTGAATGTGCCTCCATCGCACTCTCAGGCATTCCAGATCCTAACCACTCGCTGCCTTTTCCCTTCTGTCACCTTTGGGTTTTTTTGGCCAATCACTTTCAATTGGGGGCCTCTAGTTTTCAATCCTACCGCCAATGGGAACAGTTTCTCCCTGTAACCTTTATCTAGGCCGCTTCCTGATTTCGAACTTTCAAATCTCAGTTTAACCTTTACTTCTCTAAGGAGAGCAGCCCCAACTTGGCCAATCTACCCATATATCTGAAGAAGTCTTGCAAGAGTTCCCAACCTGTTCCTAGGAGATTGAGGCGATGGGTGGCACGGTAGCACAGTGGTTAGCACTGTTGATTCAAAGTGCCAGGGTCCCAGTTTCGATTCCCGCTTGGGTCACTGTCTGTGTGGAGTCTGCACGTTCTCCCCGCGTCTGCGTGGGTTTCCTCCGAGTGCTCCGGTTTCCTCCCACAAGTCCCGAAAGACGTGCTGTTAGGTAAATTGGACATTCTGAATTCTCCCTCTGTGTACCCGAACAGGCGCCGGTGTGTGGCGACTTGGGGCTTTTCGCAGTAACTTCACTGCAGTGTTAACGTAAGCCTACTTGTGACACTAATAAAGGTGGTTATTATTATTAAATATAAATATATATATTGGGCAGCACGGTAGCATTGTGGATAGCACAATTGCTTCAGATAACATACTCTGTGCTGAAGGACTTGTGGTACAGACGAAAGCTTTAGGTTCGATTCCAGCTTGTGTCACTGTCTGTGCGGAGTCTGCACATCCTCCCCGTGTGTGCGTGGGTTTCCTCCGGGTGCTCCGGTTTCCTCCCACAGTCCAAAGATGAGCAGGTTCGGTGGATTGGCCATGATAAATTGCCCTTAGTGTCCAAAATTACCCTTAGTATTGGGTGGGGTTGCTGGGTTGTGGGGATAAGGTGGAGGTGTTGACCTTGGGTAGGATGCTCTTTCCAAGAGCCGGTGCCGACTCGATGGGCTGAATGGCCTCCTTCTGCACTGTAAATTCTATGATAAAGAAAAGGCCATGTCTGAGTGATATTGTGCAAAAACAACATTGTTTGGAAGCTGAAGAAATTATTGATGGAGGGAGCCATTGAGGCAACATCAGCTTGACCTCGAAACCTCTTGTCACGAGTTTGATTCGCGGTGACCCAGGGGCCCAACTGAGATGGACTTTTCAGACCCTGACCTCGAGCAGGAGTTTTGATTGCAAACAGGCAGCAGATTCTTGATTCGAGTCCGTGGCAATAAGAGCAATTGTAATCTAAAGCTTTCGTCTGTACCACAAGTCCTTCAGCACAGAGTATGTTATCTTAAAGCACCTTGGTTTGACCGCACATGGAATACCGTGCTCAGTTCTGGTCCACATGTTACAAAAAGAAGACGAGAGCCACTGGTGAAGGTATAAAAAGATGTGCAAGGACAATGCCTGAACTGAGAGATATTGTACCTATCAGGAAAGATGGAATATGCTGGATCTCTTTTTCTTTTTTTCAAAAAAGGGAGGTTTCTAAGATTATGAAATTGTTTGATAGGGTAGAGGCAGAGATGTTCCCACTTGAGAGGAGAGACGAGAAATAGAAGTCAAGAGTCATTAATAAATCCTATAGGGAATTCAGGAGAAACCTCTTTACGCAGAGAGTGGTGGGAATATGGAACTCGCTCCCATGAAGGTTGAGGTGAATAGTATCGAGATATTTAAGGGAAAGCTAAACACATGAGGGAGAAAGGAATAGAAAATATGCTGATTAAGGTGGGAGGAGGTTTGTGTGACGCATAAAAACAGGTCTGGACCAATTTTGCTAACCGGTCTGTTTATGTGCCGTAAGTTTGATATAAGCCTTCGTATCTGTGGAGCAAAAATAGAGCCACAATAGAGGAGGAGGGGGGGGGGGGGGGGGGGGGGGGGGGGGGGGGATTCAAATAAGCAGATGGCTTATTCGTCCAAGGATTAAAAATATAATTGAAACCTCTGTGTAAGGCAAAGATTAGTCCTTGTTGGAGAATTAGTGTCAGCATTAAGTATTAATGGGAGGATGCGTTACCTAACTGGAAAGAAACCAGGTTGTTGTGGTCGATTCAATGTCTATTTTAACGGCGGTGAAGCATTAGAGGACACCAACGTTCACAGCTGAGTTTATTGGGAGGGGAATGAGCATCGTGGGGAGGTGCCGGACCCTGGCCAATGGAGCTGTTCTTGCTCTGACGGGGTTGCGTGGATCCCCTCAACACAGATGTTTCCCTCGGCGTCTGCGCGACTCTCGTGGAATTAGAAGGTTTGGGTTCAAACGGCTACTCGAGTGACCTGAGCCCAGAACCCAGGCTGACACAGCTGGCGCACGCTGAGGGAGTGCTGCGCCCTCCACTTTGGATGCAGCACTAAACCAAGACACACAACCCCCCCCCCCCAAGCAGATGGAAAAGACCCCCTGGTAAAATCCGGAAGAAGAGCAGGGGAGAATTCCCCAACATTTATCCCAGACGGTATTTATCCATCTTAAAAGTTGTTTATCGAGAGCGAGCCTTTTCTTCCAGCTGCAAGAACACAGTGGTGTGACCATCCAGTGGAAATCAGTAAAGGCAGCGCTGTATTAAATGTGTTCCGATGCCCAAATAGATCCAAGGCTTGTAGGTAGATGAGCATAAACCCAGCAAATGTTTGTGGTGTTGTGTAGGTTTAACATATAGTGTCTAGAGCACGGACACAGGCCCTTTGCCTCGACTGGCGTTTGTGCTCCACCGGAATCTCCACCCGCCAGAAGAACAGATTATTCGGTCATGATCACATTGCTGTTTGCTGGAGCTTTATGTGCACAAGTTGACTGTAAAGATTATTGAGACGTCCTGAGGTATTTGGCCTTATATAAATGGGCAGCATAGGGCAGCACGGTGGCGCAGTGGGTTAGCACTGCGGCCTCACGGCGCTGAGGTCCCAGGATCGATCCCGGCTCTGGGTCACTGTCTGTGTGGAGTTTGCACATTCTCCCAGTGTTTGCGTGGGTTTCGCCCCCACAACCCAAAAATGTGCAGGCTCGGTGGATTGGACACGCTAAATGCCCCCTTAATTTGAAAAAAACGAATTGGATACTGTAAGTTTATAAAAATAAAAATTAAAAAATAAATGGGCAGCACGGTAGCACATTGGTTAGCACAGTTGCTTCACAGCTCCAGGGTCCGGGGTTCGATTCCCGGCTTGGGTGACTGTCTGTGTGGAGTCTGCACTTTCTCCCCGTGTCTGCGTGGGTTTCCTCCGGGTGCTCCGGTTTCCTCCCACAGTCCAAAGACGTGCAGGTTCGGTGTATTGGCCATAGTGTTCAAAAAGGTTGGGTGGGGGTTGTGGGGATAGAATGGAGGTGTGGGCTTAGGTGGGTTGGTCTTTCCGGTGCTGACTCGATGGGCTAAATGGCCTCCTTCTGCACTGTAAACTCTATGTCAAGTGCAAGATCTTTGTTTCTGCTGGCGAACGGCAAGTATTTTTTAACTGTGATCCCTGAACCATTGAAGAAGGTGAGGTCCCGGCAAGGTGGGGGGGGGGGGGTCTCTCAACATGGAATAGTAATTCTGAAGAAGACCATCAGCCTATCCTGTCCTGTACCAGACATGAGGCAGCATCAGAGGCAGCGTCAAAAATATAACCTTGGTCACGGAGTAATGAGGCAGGTGGGGAAAGACTCCTGAACTCCAACGTTACCATCGCCCATTGAAGTAGGAAACACAAAGAATGGATCAGATTGTGAAAGAAAGATCTCCAAACGTTCAGTGGAAATCGGATTCTTATCTGAAAAGGAAGAATGTGCAGGAATGGCTCAAGGTGCATCGCTCATTCGGGGAGCTGGCGCGCACATGATGGGCGAAATGGCCTCCTCCTTTGAGGCAACAATTCAGTGATTCCCCCCACTCGTCTTTCCTGATAATTTGGCTCCGTGCAGAGAAGTCGGGAAAGAGGAAACAGCCAGCTCCATGGAGACACTTTAAATGAAGTGTCTGGAACCCACTGAGCGCGCACATTCATCTAGAAACAGTTACATTATTCATCTGCATGGACTCTGCTTGTATTCTCTCGTGTATAGAAATTTTAGGAGGGGGTTAAGGCATCTTTAAGATGATGCAAGGAGTTGACGGGTTAGATATTTCCTCTAGTGTGGGGGGGCGGAATCCAGAATAAGAGGGAGGAACCTTAAAATTAGACCCCAGTTGTTCAGGGTGACTTCAGGAAGCACTGCTTCCACACACAGGGTGCAACCTGGAACTCTGTCCCCCTGTGAAGATGTTGAGACTGGAGCATGTCAGTTGAAAGTGTCAAAAATTTAATTGTCTTTCCAACTGGGTACGGTTTACGGAACTCAAGGTGGGCAGATGGAATTAAGAGACAGCTGGGGCACGATCTAATTCAGGGGTGGGCAAACTACGGCCCGCGGGCCGCATGCGGCCCGCCAAAGGTCTTTATGCGGCCCACCAAGATCAAGTCATTAAAAAAAAAGAAAAGTTTTTTTTTTTTAAAATGTTTTTTTTTTTAATTTTTAATTTTTTTTTATAAGGTTAATGGGGGGGCTGTTGGGTTACTGGTATAGGGTGGATACGTTGACTTGAGTAGGGTGATCATTGCTCGGCACAACATCGAGGGCCGAAGGGCCTGTTCTGTGCTGTACTGTTCTATATGAGGCGCCCAGAATCATAACCGGGTGAAGCGCCATTTTTGAAAAGTAGAGAAAAAGAGGGCTAAAGGCAGGATGCCGCCGGGGGAAGCGCTGAGGTATATGCCGCACGCTAATTGGTTACAACCGGGACTATTAATTAATATACTATGCGGCCCTTTAAAATTGTGAATTTCTGAATGTGGCCCTTGCACGGAAAAGTTTGCCCACCCCTGATCTAATTGTACGGCGGGACCGGTTCAAGGGAGGAGTGACCTCTTATGGCCCGTTGAATCCCATTGCGACTATTCACCGAAAATAGTCGTCCACCTTAGTTCTAAAGTAAAGTAAAACTTTGCACCCCTCCCCAACATCACCTTCCTCCTTCTGAGGTACTTGTCATTATGTTAAGTGCCTGAAACTTATTTATCCAGAATGGGCTTGTTTCAACCAAATAGCTTTTCAGCCCAGTTCCAAGAGCAAGTTTGTGACAGTTCATATTTGTAATGGAAATCTGCAAAGTCAACGCTGTATTATATGTGTTCAGGAACTGCTTGTGATGCCTAAATAGATTAAAGGTTTGTAGGTATGTTTGTATAGACCCAGCAAATGTGTGTTATTGTTTTGAGATTACATAGTGTCTGGAACACAGAAACAGGCTATTTGACCTGACTGATCTATGCTGGTGTTTCTGTTCCACACGAGTATCTCCCCACCCCTCTTCACCTCACTCTATCAACTCTCCTATTCACCCCCCCCCCCCCCCCCTCCTGTGTTTATCCAGCTTCCCCTTAAATGTCTCTACACTATTCATCTCGACCACAGCCCATGGGAGCGAGTTCCACATTCTCACCACTCTCTCTGGCTAAAGACGTTTCTCCTGAATTACTCCTTGCCTTTATTGGGAATTACCGTGTACAAACAGAGACGTGGTAGTACAGAGCTCGCATATTTCTGAAAAGAGGGACATATCGTTGAAGCTTTTCATCTCGCACTTCCCAGGAGAAACACGAGAATACCAAATTTCAAGTAATCACAATGTATACGACAGGAGAAAAGTTTACCAATTGGTTGGGAAAAGCAAGGCAACTCTCGGCACCCCAGGCTCCTGAGTAATTCACAAAAGGTGCAAGGCTTGAACAGGGTCCTTTTGTCTGCAGCGAACAGCTCCTTGTGTATGAATGTATGTCACATAGCAAATGTAAATTAGCTTTTTATACAAGTTTAACCTGACTTCCTTGTTTTTGTACCCCTCTCCCCCCCCCCCGGCCTCCAATTTATAAAGTTTGGGATTGGCATATACTTTCGTAACCACGGTTTGCATAGGATGTGTAACGAGTTTTGTCCAGACCAGCAGTTTCACCATTTCCTTCATAATTTGCGAAGTATCCTGGAGGTCAAAATTAGCTTCAGGTGGAAAAGTTCTTCCTAAATAACCAGTCTCTGCTTGGGCCATAGAAGACAGATTGTACATATATAGAACATACAGTGCAGAGGTAGGCCATTTGGCCCATCGAGTCTGCACCGACCCACTTAAGCCCTCACTTCCACCCTATCCCCGTAACCCAATAACCCCTCCTAACCTTTTTTGGTCACTAAGGGGCAATTTAGCACGGCCAATCCACCTAATCTGCACACCTTTACACTGCGGGAGGAAACCGGAGCACCCGGAGGAAACCCACGCAGACACGGGGAGAACGTGCGGACTCCGCACAGACAGTGACCCAGGCCGGGAATTGAACCTGGGACCCTGGCGCTGTGAAGCCACGGTGCTAACCACTGTGCTACCGTGCTGCCCATGGGGAAGGGTGTGGCGGGGCTGCATCCAAATCCAGGACAGAAATGGATTCTACGGGGGTAGCACGGTGGCACAGCGGTTAGCATTGCTGCTTCACGGCGCCGAGGTCCCAGGTTTGATCCCGGCTCTGGGTCGCTGTCCGTGTGGAGTTTGCACATCCTCCCCGTGTCTGCGTGGGCTTCGCCCCCACAACCCAAAGATGTGCAGGGTAGGTGGATTGGCCATGCTAAATTGCCCCTTCATTACAAAAAATGAATTGGGTCTACGAAATAAAAAAAAATAAAGAAATGGATTCTACGATTGAATGGTTGAGCGGGTAGCATTCCCACCTCGGGGTCAGAAGGTCGTGGCTTCATGACAAACCCTTCTCCAGAGTTCAAAATCCAGACAGACAGATTAGTGCAGAACTGAGGGAGTGCAGTATTGTCACAGGGTTCATCCTGGGCTTTATAAATCAAGGCATAGAGGGTGGCATGGTAGTACAGTGGTTAGCACTGTTGCTTCACATCGCCAGGCTATGGCATTTCAAGTGCTCACCTAAATACTACTACTTTTTTATTTGTGTTTATGTTTTTAAATTTAAAGTGCCCAATTCTTTTTTGTTCCAATTAAAGGGCAATTTAGTGTGTCCAATTCACCTACCCTGCACATCTTTGGGTTGTGGGGGTGAGACCCATGCATACACGGGGAGAATCATCTAAATGCTTCTTAAATGTTGTGAGGGTCCCTGCCTCTACAACCTGTCCTAATATATACATAAGTCTATGATGGTGCACAGACAGACATTGATTGACACACATGATGACCAATCAACGCACACAACACAGCAGCCAATCACCAGTTAGGGCACGGTCACTATAAAGCCAGAGGGCACTAGTTTTCCCGCTCATTCGGGATGCAGCCTCTGAGACAGACAGAGCCCGCAGTCAGTAGCACAAACATCTACCATGTGCTAGCAGTATAGGCTGGTCAGATTAGCCACAGGTCTTCAGTCAACCTAACATAGTGTCGACCCACAGTGCAAGTATGTTTAACAGCTCGTAGTTAAATAAAATAGAGTTGTACTTCTACAAGTGTTGGTAGCCTGTCTACGTTACTGCTAAGGTAAACGCAGTCTCCACAGATCCAGAGTACCCAACACACCACAACCCTTTTCACACATTGAGTTTCAGATTCCAACACGTTCGGGGTGAAAATGCTTTTCCTCAAATCCCCTCGAAACCTCCTGCCCTTGGAGGTCCCCCCTGTTAGCTTTCTCTTCTCTAAGGAGAACAACCTGCCCAGTCTGTCTTGATAACTGAAACGCTCCAGCCCAGGCAACATCCTGGTGAATCTCCTCTGCACCCCCTCTAGTGCTATCACTTCCTTCCTATCGTGTGGCGACCAGAACTGCACACAGTACTCCAGCTGTGGTTTTAACCAGTGTTTTATACAGCTCCATCATAACCTCCCTGCTTTTTTTTATACCATGCCTTGGCTAATAAAGGCAAGTATCCCTTATGCCTTCTTAACCACCTTCCTGGCAGGTGGAGTTTAATCCGGAGAAGTGTGAGATAATGCACTTTGGAAGGTCCAATGCATGTAGGAATTACACAGTAAATGGTCAAACTCCTGCGAGTATTGACGGGCAGAGAGATCTGGGCGTCCATGTCCACCAATCACTGAAAGTGGCAACGCATGTGGATAAGGTGGTCAAGGCGGCATACGGCATGCTGGCCTTCATCGGTCGGGGCATTGAATATAAAAATTAGCAAGTCGTGTTGCAGCTGTACGGGACCTTAGTTAGGTCTCATTTGGAATATTGTGTACAATTCAGGTCGCCACACTATCAGAAGGACGTGGATGCTTTGGAGAGGGTACAGAAGAGGTTGACTGGGATGTTGCCTGGTTTGGAGGGCATTAGCTACGAGGGGAGGTTAAATAGACTAGGTCTGTTCTCACTAAAACGATGGAGGTTAAGAGGTGACCTGATAGAGGTCTACAAGAGTGGACAGAGTGGGTAGTCAGATGCTCTTTCCTAGGGTAGGAAAGTTGAGTATTAGGGGACATAGTGCGGCGGGAAAAGTTTAGAACAGATGTACAAGGCTATTCTTTTACACAGAGGGTTGTAAATATATGGAACGCGCTGCCTGGGGAGGTGGTGGGAGCAGGTCCGATAGCGGCATTTAAGGGACATCTAGACAAATATATGAATAGGGTGGGAATGGAAGGATACGGACTCCGTAAAGTGTAGGCGGTTTTCGTTTAGGCAGGTACCCTGGTCGGCGCAGGCTTGGAGGGCCGAAGGGCCTGTTCCTGTGCTGTGTGCTTTGTTCTTATCTACAATCCCTGGTGGTTTATTTTCTCATCATTACTGAGTCTAGCTCTCAATTTATGTTCCTGAATCTCAATTTTTAAAAATTCCACCCAGGGATGTTAACCTGAGTTCTCGATGACTAGTCCAGTGACATCACTACGCCATCTATCATCTCCCCAACTACATGGATGCAAATTCTCTGTTTCGGCCTGTGACTCAGCAGAAAAATAGGAGTGGTCGAAATGACACGGGCATTGGCAGATGTGTGCCTGCTGATTGGGCAATGCTGTGTTCCTCTGGGACTATTGCATTATAATGGAAACTTCTGGGTATTTAGAAAGCTACAGCTTCCTGGTGGCGTCCGAGAGCTCTCTGCTCCCCCATCAGTATCTATCAGTCCTTACACTCCTCTTTCTCTTCCTGTTTTTTTTTTAGCATTAATAGACGCAATCACCACAAACGGGAGTGCGGCGGGCGCTAGGCATCGTTCCGAATCGGGTAAACCGTACCAGCGAAAGTCTGCCAGCAGCGGGACTGAAAATGGGACCACATCAGAGAAGGAGAGCAAAGTCGATTCCACAAAGGTTTACACAAAAGAGCAGCTTGAAGGAGTCCAGAGGTATGGATCCCCGCTTTGGAAGTGACGATCAATGCAACTGTGCAGTGTTGTGCTTTTTAATTTTTGTTGTTAGTAGTTTTGTACATTGACACCACGGCCTCGCAACAGACCATTCGGCCCAACTGATATGTGCCGGTGTTTATGCTGAACATGAGGCTCCTCCAATCCTCTTCCATCACACCCAATCAACACATCCTTCTATTCCTTTCTCCCATTCTGTGTTTATCCATCTTCCCCTTAATGTATCTATGTTATTCACCTCCGTCATTCACTGTGGGAGCCAGTTCCACGTTCTCACAGTTCCCTGGGTAATGCAATGTCATTTGCATTTTGGAATGGAGCAAGTGTGTAATTAGGGGGTGAAACAAGCACAGGAAACGCTGCCCTCTGAAGGTGGAGGCGGCACATGTCTTTGTCATAACGAACATGAATGGCTGGGGGGGGAAACCGTCTTTGAGTGCAGTGGTGTGAGGTGCTCTCCTGATCGGTCTGTGTATCTTGTCAAGTTGCTTCACACCGCCGTGTATCAGCTCCTCACCCAACAGTCAGAAGGAGTGTGATAGGGTGGCCCAGTGCTTAGCATTGCTGCCTCACGGCGCTCAGGATCCGGGTTCGATCCTGGCGCCGGGTCACTGTCGGTGTGGAGTTTGCACATTCTCCCCGTGTCTGCGTGGGTCTCACCCCCAGAACCGAAAGAAGAGTAGGGTAGGTGGATTGGCCAGGCTAAATTGCCCCTTAATTGGAAACATTAAAAAATAGTGTATAATGCTCCAAACACAAAAACGGCACAGAAGGAGGCCATTCGGCCCATTCTCTCTGCTCTGGCTCTTTGTTAGAACTGTCCCGTTCTCAGCTCTTTCCTGAAGTGTGGTACCCAGAATATAAATAAAGGATCAAATTACATTTCTCATCTAATTGGTGCGCTGTGAAATCTTATTTTGAATTTGCCTTTAAAGAAAAAACAAACATTTCCAAAGCATTTTAACCCAATGGCAACAGAGAAACTCTCTCTGTATTTTCTAAAAATATTTAAATGTCCAGTTGTGGTTCCATATCCTCCAGACTAAAAGCTGGATGAGGCTGGAGAGCACTTTCAGCAGGCAAAACTCGATTGGCCTAATGTTTCTATATGCTTCGGCTATCTAGTAACTCTTCCCAGCTTGAATGAAACATCTCAAAATATAGTTGTTATTCACAGTGGCGCAGTGGATAGCACTACTGCCTCGCAGCACCAGGGACCCGGGTTTCATTCCGATGGTGACTGCCTGTGTGGAGTTTGCACGTTCTCCCCGTGTGTGCGTGGGTTTCCTCCGGGTGCCCCGGTTTCCTCCCACAGTCCAAATATGTGCAGGTTAGGTGGATTTGCAATGGTAAATTGCCCCTAAGTCTCCAAAGGTTAGCTGGGGTTACAGGGATAGGGCAGAGATTGGGTCAGTGTAGGGTGTTCTTTCAAATGGTCGGTGCAGACTCGATGGGCCGAATGGCCTCCTTCTGCACTGTCAGGATTCTATGACTTGCATTTTCAGCTGAATTAGAATGTTTTTTTTCGTCCTTCAGCCCTACAATCCGCCGCGATCTCTACACTCCTCCAATTCAGGCCACCTGTACACACATGAGCTCCCTTGCTCCATCATCGGCAGCTGTGTCTAACTGCGGGGGCCCGAAGCTCTGGAATTCTCTCGCTAAACCCCTCCGCCTCTCTCGCTCTTGCTCTCACTCTCTCTTTTCCCCTCTAAGACACTCCTTACAATGAAAAGCTCGGCTGGCTGGAAAGAGGACCCAGACAGAGGCCGGTGAATCGTGCGCCTTCTAAGCCCACTGTGTTCCTCTGCAGTGAATGTAGCGGAGACTGAAATGTCAGAGTGGCCCTCCTGAGCCACACCATAAGTTGATGCTTAACCGAGTTTTTTTTTTTATAAATGTTTTTTTATTGAGTTTTCATATTTTATATATGACAAATCACAAGTTATTAGAGAGAGAGAGAAAAAAAAAGGAAAACACAAAAATTTAACATGAATATTTACAGGTAAGCATCTTCATAACAATAACTGTGGCCGCCCCCTTTAGCCGGCATACATATTTTACATTCCCCAATATGGCCGAGGCACATGTTTATAGGCATTTATTTATAGTTTGGTTTTGGGCCTTGGCTTGCCATCAAACCCCCATACCGAGCCCGTAGCCCCCCCCCCCCCCCCCCCCCCCCCCCCCCCCCCCCCCCCCCCCGGCTACCTTCCCCCGATTCCCGTCCATTTTCCCCTGGTTCTTGGCCACCCGACTATTCTTCCTCATGTACGTTGGCCACAAACAGGTCCCGGAACAGTTGCATGAATGGCTCCCACGTTCTGTGGAAGCCGTCGTCCGACCCTCGGATGGCGAATTTGATTTTCTCCATTTGGAGAGATTCCGAGATGTCGGTCAGCCAGTCTGCAGCTCTGGGTGGTGCTGCTGACCGCCAGCCAAACAGGATTCTACGGCGGGCAATCAGGGAGGCAAAGGCAAGGGCGTCCGCCCTCCTCCCCAGGAATAGATCTGGCTGGTCTGAAACCCCGAAGACCGCCACTATCTGGCATGGCTCCACCCTCACCCCCACCACTTTGGACATAGCCTCGAAGAAGGCTGTCCAGTACTCCACAAGTCTGGGGCAAGACCAGAACATGTGGGCGTGGTTGGCCGGGCCTCTTTGGCACCGCTCACATTTGTCCTCCACCTCCGGGAAGAACCTACTCATACGGTTTCTCGTTAAGTGGGCTCTATGTACCACTTTTAGTTGCGTCAGGCTGAGCCTTGCGCACGTGGAGGTGGAGTTGACCCTATGCAGTGCTTCGCTCCAGAGTCCCCACCCTATCTCCATCCCCAGGTCGTCCTCCCATTTCCTTCTTGTTGCGTCCAGTACGGTGTCGTCCCTGTCTACCAGTCGGTCATACATGTCACTACAGTTCCCTTTCTCTAGGATACTTGCGTCCAGTAGGTCTTCCAGTAGTGTCTGTCGTGGCGGTTGTGGGTACGTCCTTGTCTCCTTTCGTAGGAAGTTTTTGAGCTGCAGGTACCGTAGCTCGTTCCCCCCAGCTAGCTGAAATTTCTCTGTCAGTTCGTCCAGTGTTGCGATCCTGTCGTCCGTGTATAGGTCCCTGACTGTCAGTGTCCCCCCGTCCTGCCTCCACCTTTTGAAGGTGGCGTCAGTCAGTGCTGGTTTGAACCTATGGTTGTTGCAGATGGGAGCCTTGTCCGACATTTTGTACAGGCCAAATTGCTGCCGCAGTTGGTTCCAGGATTGGAGGGTGGCTGTCACCACTGGGCTGGTGGAGTGTTTTTTGGGTGGGGATGGGAGTGCTGCCGTGGCGAGGGCCCGGAGGGAGGTTCCCATGCAGGAGGCCTCCTCCGCACGCACCCACTCGGCTTCTGGCTATGCTTAACCGAGTTGACCAACACGGCGTGGAGATGGAAGGCTGCTACCTCCGTTGTCCAAGCTTCTGGCCACCTGCCCCAATATCTCCTTATGTGACTCGGTGTCAAATCTTGTTTGGTAATCGCTCTTGTGAAGCGTTTCGGGATGTTTTTAACATGTTGCTGAAACACGGGAACTGTTTTTCTGTAGAAGGTGTGTTGATCATTCCCAATGGATTTGAAGTTGAAAACTCAGGAATGTTTACCATTGGATCTTTGCTGCTTTGGAGCCTTTAGGGCTTCTAGCTGTTTGTGGATGGCAATGCAACAATTGAACAGTGTGTGGGTGGCTACTTAAATAATTCATCAGACTGCCTCATCAATAATAAAGGCAGATTATAGGTTTCGAAATAAAAGCAACGAGTGCTGGAGATATTCAACAAGCCTGGCAGCATCTGCAGAAAGAAATAATAATCTTTATTAGTGTCCCAAGTCGGCTTACATTAACACTGCAATGAAGTTACTGTGAAGATCCCCTAGTCGCCACATTCTGGCGCCTGTTCGGGTACACCGAGGGAGAATTCAGAATATCCAATTCGCCTAACAGCACGTCTTTCGGGGCTTGTGGGAGGAAACCGGAGCACCTGGAGGAAACCCACGCAGACACGGGGAGAACGTGCAGACTCCACACAGACAGTGGCCCAAGCCGGGAATCGAACCTGGGACCCTGGCGCTGTGAGGCTACAGTGCTAACCACTGTGCCGGCCAAATCATTAACGTTTCATTAGGACTGGAGTACATTAGAGATGTGAGGTGTTTGAAGCAAGAGGCTGAGAAAGAGGGGAGTGGGAAAGTACAAAATGGGAGGTCTGTGATAGAAAAATACAGAACTGGCCCTTCGGCCCACAATGTTGTGCCGAACCTTTGTCCTAGATTAAGAGAAAATTAATCCACACCCCATCATTCTACCCTAATCCATGTACCTATCCAATAGCCGCTTGAAGGTCGCTAATGTTTCCAACTCAACTACTTCCATAGGCAGTGCATTCCGTGCCCCCACTACTCTCTGGGTAAAGAACCTACCTCTGACATCCCCTCCCCCTATACCATTCACCTTAAATTTATGTCCCCTTGTATTGGTTTGTTCCACCTGGGGAAAAAGTCTCTGACTGTCTACTCTATCTATTCCCCGATCGTCTTATAAACCTCTATCAAGTCGCCCCTCATGGAAGCTTGCACAAATTACATGGCAAAAGGTTTCATGGTGAAAATTCCGAGTGAGTGGAAATGGGACAGGTAAAGGAATCAAAGAGGGAGGTGTGACTGGCAGGCTAGCAGCCGTTTTGAACTCAACATAAAGGAATTCAGAAAGAAACCAGCAAAAAAACAAAGTTTTGCAAAATGAGGGTCGAGGTTACGACGTAAAATTGGTGAACTGTGGAGGTCAGACGTCTGTAAAGCGCGGAGTCAAAAGATGGGGTGCTGTTCCTCAAACTTGCATTCCGCGCCACTGTGGCACAGCAGCAGGCCAAGGACACAAAGATCAGCGAGCTGAAGCAAGGTGGGGCTTTGGAATGACGGGAAGTTCAGCGTCTAAACAGACTGTGTTTTGCAATGGGCCCATCCAATCTGTGTCAGATTGGTGCAGACGACATTGCGAGCAGCCAATACCATAAACTAAATTGCGAGAGTAAATCACTGTTTCACTTGTCAGGAGTGTTTGGGGCCTAGGGTGGTGTGCATGATTTATGTCTGTGCTTTTACAGGGATAGAATGAACCATTTTGAATCACTGAGTTGGTCCTAAATGGTACAGTCCTAAACCTTTCAATCATTCATATCTGCCAACAACTTTATCTCCTCTCTGGAAACGCGCAACTTAAAGTTCCCACTCCTGGACTTCTCTGGGTGAAGAAGTCTGAATTCTTTGACTCTTAATTTTGTTGTTAACACTTTCTCTTTACGATTGAAGATGTAAGTCGCTCCTGTTGGTGGTGTTGGAAGGTTCCGTGATCACTAATGCTGACATTCCAGTCTATCAACTGGATAATCTTGTGGTGTGGGGCAGCACGGTGGTCTAGTGGTTAGCACAACCGCCTCACGGCGCTGAGATCCCAGGTTCGATCCCGGCTCTGGGTCACTGTCCGTGTGGAGTTTGCACATTCTCCCCGTGTCTGCGTGGGTTTCGCCCCCACAACCCAGAAATGTGCAGAGTAGGTGGATTGGCCACGCTAAATTGCCCCTTAATTGGAAAAAATAATTGGGTAATCTAAATTTATAAAAAGAAAAAAAAAAATCTTGTGGAGTTTTCAGAAACTTGGGTTTGGCGGTGCCTATGGAGCTGGGTTTCTCAATTAACTTGGTGAACTATTTCCTGTTTAATATTCACATTTTCTAAATGTCTCGCTCTTGAATATGAAGTAACACTGAATTTTGTGTTTGTTGAATAAGCACCATCGTTGGAAGCCAGCATTTTGGAGCATATCTGGAAATCAGGAGCAGGCCATTCTGCCCCTCGAGCCTGCTCAGCCAATCAATAAGATCATTGCTGGTCAGATTGTGGTGGCCTCTACTTTCCTGTCTCTCCCGATTACCATTTGTCAGTCAAGAATCTGTCCAATTCAGCCTTAAAAATATTCAAAGTCCCGGCCTCCACTGCTCTTTGGGGGAGCGAATTCCACCGACTCACGATCCTCCAAGAGGAACAAATTCTCCTCGCCTCCATCTTAAGTGGACGACACCTTATTTTTAAACAGTCCCCCTGGTTGCAGTCTCTCCCAAACATCCTCCTAGCTTCCACCCTGTCAGGTCACCTCAGGATATTTATATGTATCAATAAGATTACTTATTCTTCTAAACTCCAATGAATACAGGCCCAAAGTGTTCAACCATTTCTTCATCTCCGGGATCAGTTGAGTGAACCTTCTCTTAACTGCTTCTAATGCAATTATATCCTTTCTAAATAAAGAGCCCAAAACTGTACACACCCTGTACAAGTGTAGCAAAACATCCCTACTTCTATATTCCGTTTCCCTGCAGTAAACAATTAAATTCCACTTCCCTGTTAATCACTTGCTGCACCTGCTTCTGAACGCTTTGTGATTCTTGTACCAGGATAGGTCGATGCTATGACCAAGAAAGCACAACAACGCCTATACGTCCTCGGGAAATTCGGTATGTCCACTCTTACAGATGCACCATAGAAAGCATCCTATCGGGCTGCATCCCAGCCTGATATGGCAACTGCTCGGCCCAAGACCGCAAGAAACTACAGAGAGTCGTGAACAGAGCCCAGTCCATCACATGAACCTGCCTCCCATCCATTGACTCCATCTACACCTCCCGCTGCCTGGGGAAAGCGGGCAGCATAATCAAAGACCCCTCCCACCCGGCTTACTCACTCTTCCAACTACTCCCACTGGCCAGGAGATACAAAAGTCTGAGAACACGCACAAAAGATTCAAAAACAGCTTCATCCCCGCTGTTACCAGACTCCTAAATGACCCTCTTATGGACTGACCTGATTAACACTAACACCCCTGTATGCTTCACCCGATGGCGGTGTCTCTGTTTTTACATTATGTACCTTGTACTATTACATTATTTCTTTTCATGTACTAAATGATCTGTTTGAGCCGCTCGCATAAAAATACCTTGCACTGTACCTCGGTACACGTGACAATAAACCAAATCCAATCCAGTCCACCCAGATCCCTCTGCACCTCTGCATCTTCCTGCCAAAGTGGATGAGTTCACATTTTTCCACAGTTTACTCCATCTGCCAAACTTTTCCTTTTTCAGACCCCTCATGGCCTCTTCACAACTTACTTATCTTTGTGACATCAGCAAATTTACATTTTGTTCTTTCATAAAGTCATTGATATATAGATTGTAAATGGTTGAGGCCCCATCCCTGATCCCTATGGCACTCCACTGGTTTCATCCTGCCATCCTGAAAATTACCCATTATTCCTGCTTCCCTTGAGTTAGCCAATCCTCTATCCATACTACCATGCCACACCTTGAGCTCCTGTTACCCTTATGAGTAACTGCACTGGGCTTGATGTATGAACAGCTAACTTTCTATTTGCTGAGGGTCCGTTTGTACATTAACTGTTCCAACTTCTCTGTAGGATAAAGAGATGTAAAGATTACTACGAGATTCTGGGGACCAGTAAAGATGCCTCCGATGAGGATCTGAAGAAAGCTTACAGAAAACTGGCGTTGAAGTTCCACCCGGATAAAAACCACGCACCCGGAGCAACTGAAGCCTTTAAAGGTGAGTTTTGGAGACTTGTTTATCCAGGTAAAGTTCCTTAGCCCTATGAACGTAAGAACACAAGAAATAGGAGCTGGAAATAGGCCATTCGGCCCCTCGAGCCTGCTGCACCATTCAGTGAGAAATTGGCCATGGTTGTTGTTTAAGTTCCCACTGGTGTTTTGATTTGGGCTTGGAGAGGGCGTGGTGTGAAGAATAAGTAGAAGCAAGTCGGTACTTAGTAACAGGAGGGCGCTTCCAGAAGGAAGGGCTTTCCTTTGTCTTTAGCATTAATTGGAAGCTAGAGCAGTTGGAGACCGGATTCTGAGGAGTGAACAGCTCTCAACTCTGCCAGGAAAAGCAGGACAGGAAAGGGAGTTACAAAGGTGTAGGCTTCCTCAGGGGCAAGTTACAGTTCAGATAACCAGGGAATTTGGACAGAAAGACTGTCTAAGTCTGGAGTTAAGTGAACAGAGACCAAGGTATTGTTCAGAAGAATTCACGGAAGAGTAGGACAGTAGACTTCAACGGTAGATTTCGGTAGGTGTCATTTTAGTACCTTCTGGGAATCGAGTTAAAGGAATTGTGAGCAGTTTTCACAGCAGCCAAGACAAATAAATCCTAAAGTGGTTGGTATGAACCCTGGAGTGATTTGCCATTAAAAGTGGAATGGAAGCTTTGTTTAAAAGTGTCACTTGTAAAACCTGGACTGGATTTCGGAATGCAA
Organism: Scyliorhinus canicula; assembly: GCF_902713615.1. Taxonomy (NCBI): domain Eukaryota; kingdom Metazoa; phylum Chordata; class Chondrichthyes; order Carcharhiniformes; family Scyliorhinidae; genus Scyliorhinus; species Scyliorhinus canicula. The sequence continues at coordinate 271,152,185 of NC_052148.1, read as the reverse complement.
ACTGTCACAGGAAAGCATAATTGAAAGAGAAGATTTCAAGGCATGTTTTTGAGAGTGGAATTTGGAAAATCTCATGTGGCAATCCAGAGGGATTCTGAGGAGAAAACCACAGACGTTAACTTGGGTTCAGAGCGGAATGTGTATTTGTCCACAGTCATCTTTTTGTATTAATGAGACCATTGTAGATTAGGATGTACTTTGTAATTCATGTTTATCTTTAAATCTGTGTGTATTTGTTGAGTGAAGGCGTATTATATTATAATACAATTTTTCCATGTTTAATAAATGTTTTATCTTGTTAAAATTAATAAGCGGTCCTGTAACTCTGTCCCTCCATAACATTTACTTTTATAAAATATGATCTTTTGAGCCAGGGTTCCATTCTGGGATCTTCCCGTCCTGTTATTTTCATAGAATTCATAGAATTTACAGTGCAGAAGGAGGCCATTCAGCCCATCGAGTCTGCACCGGCTCTTGGAAAGAGCACCCTACCCAAGATCAACACCTCCACCCTATCCCCAATAACCCAGTAACCCCACCCAACACTAAGAGCAATTTTGGACACTAAGGGCAATTTAGCATGGCCAATCCACCTAACCTGCACATCTTTGGACCGTGGGAGGAAACCGGAGCACCCGGAGGAAACCCACGCAGACACGGGGAGGATGTGCAGACTCCGCACAGACAGTGACCCAAGCCGGAATCGAACCTGGGACCCTGGAGCTGTGAAGCAACTGTTCTATCCACAATGCTACCGTACTTTGCTTGAGCCTTCACTATAGAGGATACCAGTAATATCTCAGAAGCGGCTATAAACCTGAATCGGGAAGGGAGAGAGGAATCCGGGAAAATTAAGTCACCAGAGAAGTAATACTGAGGAACTTGTTGGGGCTGCTGGCTGACGTGCGCCCGTGTCCTGACGGATTTCATCCTAGGGTCCGAAAATAAGTTTTGTGTCAGATAGTTGAAACGTGGGTTTTAAATTTTCCAAAACTCTCTAGGTGAGGGGCTGTCCCATTTGATTGGAAGATGGCAAATGTAACTCCATTATTCAAAAAGGAAGGGAGGCAGAGTGGGAAACTACAGGCCAGTTAGCTTGACATCTGTCGTCGGGAAAATGTAAGAAGCTATTACTAAAGATATTATAAAAGGGCATCTGGATAAGCTCAAGGTAATCGGGCAGAGTCAAAATGGTTTTGTGAAAAGGAAATCATGCTTAACTAACCTATTGGAGTAAATAACCTGTGCTGTGGATAAAGGGAAGCCAGTCGATGTACTGTACTTAGATTTCCAGAAGGCATTTTTTAAGGTGCCACATCAAAGCTCATGGTATAGGGGGTGACATATTGGCATGGATAGAAGATTAGCTGATTGAATGGAAGTAGAGATTAGGCATACATGGGTCTTTTTCAGGTTGGCAAGATGTAACAATAGGGATCAGTGCTGGGGACTTGGCTGTTTACCATTTATGTAAATAACCAAAATGAAGAGATTAATGAGTTGGTGGCCAAATTTGCTGACAACACGGATAGGTAGGGAAGTAAATTGTGAAGAGAAAATAAGGAGACGACGGAAATGTATAGATAAGTTAAGAAAGTGGGCAAAGATCAGGCAAATGGATTACGTGGTAAAATGTAAAATTCTCCACTTTGGCAGGAAGAATAAACGAGAAGCATATTATCTAAGTGGTGAGATTGCAGAGCTATTGAAGTGCAGAGGGATCTGGGTGTCCGAGTGCATGAATCACCAGAAGCAAATGCAGCAAGTAATTAGGAAAGGTATCCTTTATAGCGAGGGGAATTGAAATACAAGTGTAGGGAGGTTATATTTTAGTTGCACAGGAAACTGGTGAGGCCACGTCTGGAGTATTGTGTACAGTGTTGGGTGGTCGTATTTGAGGAAGGATGTAAAAGCAGTTCAGAGGTCGTTTACCGGACTAATACTTGGAACGGGCAGGTTGTCTTATGAGGAAAGGTTGGACAGGCTGGGCTTGTATCTATTGGAGTTTAGAAGAGTAAGAGGAGATTTGATTGAAACATTTAAGATCCTGAGGGGTAAAAGCAAATTACTGCGGATGCTGGAATCTGAAACAAATACAGAAAATGCTGGACAATCTCAGCAGGTCTGACAGCGTCCGTGGAGAGAAAAGGGAGCTAACGTTTTGAGTCTGGATGACTCTTTGTAGAAGCTAGCTGCTGAGAAGATCCTTCGGGGTACTGACGGGGTGGATGTGGAGAGGGTGTTTCCCCTTGTCAGAGAATCTAGTACATGGGGTCACTGTTTAAAAATAAGGATCGCCCATTTAAAACAAATGGGGCGAAACCTTTTCACTGAAGTCTTGTTAGTCTTTGGAACTCTCTTCCTGGCAATGGAAGCGGAGTCCTTGAATATTTTCGAGGCAGAGCAAGGTAGTTTCTTGGTAAACAAGGGGCTGATGGGTTATTGGGGCGTGACATTTGGTTATTCTCAGATCAGCCAGGATCTTAATTAAATGCTGGAGCAGGCTCGAGGGGCTGAATGGCCCACTCCTCCTTTGTATGTCCGTAAGAAATATCTCCTCATCTCTATCTTCAATAGAACATAAGAACTAGGAGCAGGAGTAGGCGACTGGCCCCTCGATCCTGCTCCGCCATTCAATGAGATCATGGCTGATCTATTGTGGGCTCAGCTCCACTTTCCGGCCCGAACACCATAACCCTTAATCCCTTTTTTATTCAAATAACTATCTATCACTATCTTAAAAACATTTAATGAAGGAGCCTCAACTGCTTCACTGGGCAGGGAATTCCATAGATTCACAACCCTTTGGGTGAAGAAGTTCCTCCTAAACTCAGTCCTAAATCTACTTCCCCTTATTTTGAGGCTATGTCCCCTAGTTCTGCTTTCACCCGCCAGTGGAAACAACCTGCCCGCATCTATCCTATCTATTCCCTTCATAATTTTAAATGTTTCTATAAGATCCCCCTGCATCCTTCTAAATTCCAACAAGTACAGTCCCAGTCTACTCAACCTCTCCTCATAATCCAACCCCTTCAGGTCTGGGATTAACGTAGTGAATCTCCTCTGCACACCCTCCAGTGCCAGTATGTCCTTTCTCAAGTAAGGAGACCAAAACTGAACACAATACTCCAGGTGTGGCCTCACTAACACCTTCTACGATTGCAGCATAACCTCCCTAGTCTTAAACTCTATCCCTCTAGCAATGAAGGACAAAATTCCATTTGCCTTCTTAATCACCTGTTGCACTTGTAAACCAACCTTCTGTGACTCATGCACTAGCACACCCAAGTCTCTCTGCACAGCAGCATGCTTTAATATTTATCATTTAAATAATAATCCTGTTTGCTGTTATTCCTACCAAAATTGATAACCTCACATTTGGCAACATTGTATTCCATCTGCCAGACCCAAGCCCATTCACTTAACCTATCCAAATCCCTCTGCAGACTTCCAGTATCCTCTGCACTTTTCGCTTTACCACTCATCTTAGTGTCATCTGCAAACTTGGACACATTGCCCTTGGTCCCCAACTCCAAATCATCTCTGTAAATTGTGAACAATTGTGGGCCCAACACTGATCCCTGAGGGACACCGCTAGCTACTGATTGCCAATCAGAGAAACACCCATTAATCCCCACTCTTTGCTTTCTATTAATTAACCAATCCTCTATCCATGCTACTACTTTACCCTTAATGCCATGCATCTTTATCTTATGCAGCAACCTTTCGTGTGGCACCTTGTCAAAGGCTTTCTGGAAATCCAGATATACCACATCCATTGGCTCCCCGTTATCTACTGCACTGGTAATGTCCTCAAAAATTTCCACTAAATTAGTTAGGCACGACCTGCCCTTTATGAACCCATGCTGCGTCTACCCAATGGGACAATTTCTATCCAGATGCCTCGCTATTTCTTCCTTGATGATAGATTCCAGCATCTTCCCTACTACTGAAGTTAAGCTCACTGGCCTATAATTACCTGCTCTCTGCCTACCTCCTTTTTTTAAACAGTGGTGTCACGTTTGCTAATTTCCAATCCACCGGGACCACCCCAGAGTCTAGTGAATTTTGGTAAATTATCACTAGTGCATTTGCAATTTCCCTAGCCATCTCTTTTAGCACTCTGGGATGCATTCCATCAGGGCCAGGAGACTTGTCCACCTTTAGCCCCATTAGCTTGCCCATCACTACGTCCTTAGTGATAACAATCCTCTCACGGTCCTCACCTGTCATAACCTCATTTCTATCAGTCACTGGCATGTTATTTGTGTCTTCCACTGTGAAGACTGACCCAAAAAACCTGTTCAGTTCCTCAGCCATTTCCTCATCTCCCATTATTAAAACTCCCTTCTCGTCGTCTAAAGGACCAATATTTACCTTAGCCACTCTTTTTTGTTTTATATATTTGTAGAAACATTTACTGTCTGTTTTTATATTCTGAGCTAGTTTACACTCATAATCTATCTTACTCTTCTTTATAGCTTTTTTAGTAGCTTTCTGTTGCCCCCTAAAGATTTCCCAGTCCTCTAGTCTCCCACTAATCTTTGCCACTTCGTATGCTTTTTCCTTCAATTTGATACTCTCCCTTATTTCCTTAGATATCCACGGTCGATTTTCCCTCTTTCTACCGTCCTTCCTTTTTGTTGGTATAAACCTTTGCTGAGCACTGTGAAAAATCGCTTGGAAGGTTCTCCACTGTTCCTCAACTGTTCCACCATAAAGTCTTTGCTCCCAGTCTACCTTGGCTAGTTCTCTCATCCCCTTGTAATCTCCTTTGTTTAAACACAAAACACTAGTATTTGATTTTACCTTCTCACCCTCCATCTGTATTTTAAATTCCACCATATTGTGATCGCTCCTTCCGAGAGGATCCCTAACTATGAGATCATGAATCAATTCTGTCTCATTACACAGGAAAAGATCTAGGACCGCTTGTTCCCTCGTAGGTTCCATTAGATACTGTTCTAGGAAACTATCGCGGATACATTCTATAAACTCCTCCTCAAGGTTGCCTTGACCGACCTGGTTAAACCAATTGACATGTAAATTAAAATCCCCCATGATCTCACTGCTGTACCATTTCTACATGCATCAGTTATTTCTTTGTTTATTGCCTGCCCCACCATAACGTTACTATTTGGTGGCCTATAGACTACTCCTATCAGTGACTTTTTTGCCTTACTATTCCTGATTTCCACCCAAAAGGATTCAACCTTCTCGTCCATAGCACCAATGTCATCCCTTACTATTGCCCGGATGTCATCCTTAAATAACAGAGCTACACCACCTCCCTTACCATCCACTCTGTCCTTCCGAATAGTTTGATACCCGTGGATATTTAACTCCCAGTCGTGACCATCCTTTAACCATGTTTCAGTAATGGCCACAAAATCGTAGTCATTCACGATGATTTGCATCATCAACTCATTTACTTTATTCCAAATACTATGAGCATTCAGGTAAAGTACACTTATGTTGTTTTTTTTACCTCTGTTTTGAATCTTAACATCTCCAGTTTTATTCCTTTTAGTATTACTGGGCCTATTCACTGAGCTCCCCTCAGGCACTGTACCTTGTACTGTCGCCCTTTTTGATTTTTGACTTTGGCTTCTCTGCCGTACACTTTCCCCCCCTTACTTCCTTTTGCTTCTGTCCCTGTTTTACATCATTCGAACTTCCTGCATCTGTTCCCATCCCCCTGCCATATTAGTTTAAACCCTCCCCAACAACCTCGAGCAAACAGCCCCCCTGAAACATCGGTTCCAGTCCTGCCCAGATGCAGACCGTCCGGTTTGTTCTGGTCCCACCTCCCCCAGAACCGGTTCCAATGCCCCAAGAATTTGAATCCCTCCCTCTTGCACCATCTCTCAAGCCACGCATTCATCCTATCTATCGTGACATTCCTACTCTGACTAGCTCGTGGCACTGGTAGCAATCCTGAGATTACTACCTTTTTGAGGTAAAACTTTTTAGTTTAACTCCTAACTCCCTGAATTCAGCTTGTAGGACCTCGTCCCGTTTTTTACCTATATCGTTGGTGCCTATGTGCACCACGACAGCTGGCAGTTCACCCCCCCCCCCCCCCTCCCGGAATGTCCTGCAGCCGATCCGAGACATCCTTGACCCTTGCACCAGGGAGGCAACATACCATCCTGGAGTCTCGATTGTGTCCACAGAACCGCCTGTCTATTCCCCTTACGATCGAGTCCCCTATCACTATAGCCCTGCCATTCTTCTTCCTGCCCTGCTGCGCAGCAGAGCCAGCCACGGTGCTATGAACCTTGCTGCTGCTGCCTTACCCTGGTGAGCCATCTCCCTCAACAGTATCCAAAGCGGTATATCTGTTTTGCAGGGAGATGACCGCAGGGGACACCTGCACTGCCTTCCTACTCTTGCTCTGTCTTTTGGTCACCCATTTTCTATCTCCCTCAGTAACCTTCACCTGCGGTGTGACCAACTCGCTAAACGTGCTATCCACGACCTCCTCAGCATTGCGGATGCTCCAAAGTGAGTCCATCCGCAGCTCCAGAGCCGTCAAGCGGTCTAACAGGAGCTGCAACTGAACACACTTCTTGCACGTGAAGGAGCCAGGGACAGTGGACGTGTCCTTGAGCTCTATATCGCACACAAGGAGCATGACACGGGTCTGGGATCTCCTGCCATGTCTTAAACCTTAGGTAAACTTATACAGCTACAATTTTTTAAAAAACGGATGAAAAATAAATAAATTAGACAATGAAAAGAAAAACTACTTACCAGGGTTAAAAAGCACCTCCTCCCCACCCAGCTTCGAATTCCCAAACTCACTCTTGGTTGTGCCTCACGCTGGCTGTCTTCTCTGGCTCACTGAGAGAACTCACCCAGGGTCTCAGATGCTCCCTGGTTCTCTCCCTGCAGATTAACAGTTACAGGCCAGAAGAAAGAGAGAGAACAAAACAGTAGAGAAAAAGCACCTTCTCCCACTCAGCACCGAATTACCTCACTGCACCAAATTACCAAGTTCCAACTTCCCACTCTGGTTGTGCCTCACTCCAGCTGTGTCTTCTCGACTTGCACAAAGCTCATATGGGCAGCACGGTAGCACAGTGGTTAGCACTGCTGCTTCAGAGCTCCAGGGTCCCAGGTTCGATTCCCGGCTTGGGCCACTGCCTGTGCAGAGTCTCCTTGACTTGTTCCACTTCGTTCTTTCTCTGGTATCACAGGCCTGGACATCCGAGGTCCGATTTCATGTACTTTAAATCCTTGAAGGGGAAATCATTTTAGGGCAATGGGGAAGGGGGGGGGGGCAGAGTAGGGGAGTGGATCTAATTGAAGAGCTCCACCAAGGAGCTGGTAAAAGGGCATGAAGCAGAATGGAACCTTTCTGTGCTTTATAATTCTGTGATTGTACAGCGCGTCTACATTCGCCCAAAACGTCTTGTCTGTGTGTCTATCACAAGCTAAATGCAGAACTTCCTCTGACTGAATATTGCAAAGCTCTTAAACCACCCCCCGTAACACTAGGCAGCAGAGTCCCATTGGCGTTTACTTTCAATTCTATATCATTGTTGATGTTGTACCTTCTCCACGTGGAAATGTGCAATATTTCTTCACCCGAAACATCACTTCACTTCCTCACATTCAATCCTTTACCAAAATTCCCTAAAATGGACTTTACACTCTTGCTTTACAGCTGATAGCGACTGTAATCCTGTCTTCTAGAACTATGCCCCCACCCTCCCCAGCTGTGTTCCCCAAAATCGGGGCCTGGCTATGTGTCGTTCCCCCACCCCCAGGGCCCAGCTGTGTGTGTCCCCCTATCCCAATCCAGCTGTGTGTGTCTGTCCCCCTCGCCCGTCTGTGTCGCCCACCTCCTTTGTAAAGCACATTTCCAATTAAGGGGGAACTTACATAGAACAGTACAGCACAGAACAGGCCCTTCGGCCCTCGATGTTGTGCCGAACAATGATCACCCTACTTAAACCCACGTAACCCGTATACCCGTAACCCAACAATCCCCCCATTAACCTTACACTATGGGCAATTTAGCATGGCCAATCCACCTAACCCGCACATCTTTGGACTGTGGGAGGAAACCGGAGCACCCGGAGGAAACCCACGCACACACGGGGAGGACGTGCAGACTCCACACAGACAGTGACCCAGCCGGGAATCGAACCTGGGACCCTGGAGCTGTGAAGCATTGATGCTAACCACCATGCTACCGTGAGGCCCCTACTACCGTGAGGCCCCGAACTTAGCGTGGCCAATCCACCTACCCTGCGCATCTTTGGGTTGTGGGGGTGAGACCCACGCAGACACGGGGAGAATGTGCAAACTACACACAGACAGTGACCCGGGATCGAACCTGGGACCTCGGCGCCGTGAGACAGCAGTGATAACCACTACGCCACCCTGCCATCCTCGGAGACATATTTGGGGGTTATCGTTATTTGGGGGTTCTGAGCTTTGCTTACGCTGTCACGTTGATTACAAAGTCACAATCCATAGGGAATGGACAGCAGCGGTCTTTCGCACTGATCATAACAAACAATCTGCATAAAGTTAAATAAGCTAACGTTTTTAAAAATAAAGATATTAAAGAAATAACGTTCATTTTAATAGTGTCTTTCACAACATTGGTTCGCCCCAAAGCACCAATGACGTGTAATCACTGTTGTTCTCTAGCAGAAAGGGCAACCGCTTTGTGCATAGCAGGCGCCCACGAACAGCAATGTGATAATGACCAGAATGACTTCTGTAAATATTTACTGAACATGTTGAGGGAGAATTGGTGTCAGAACGCTGAGGCAAACTCCACTGCTCTTCAAATTGGTGAAATGGAAGTTTTTTGTGCACACTTTGATGGGTTCTCATTGCTAGTTTCTAATCTCTCTCTCTCTCTCTCTCTCACTTCAAATCGGTAGCAATTGGAAATGCCTATGCTCTACTGAGTAACCCAGCGAAACGTAAAGACTACGATCAATACGGTGACAGCCAATCTCCTGGTAACTACCAACATGGAGGCTTCGAATTTCACCGGAATTACGAATCGGACATTACCCCAGAGGATCTATTTAACATGTTCTTTGGAGGAGGATTCCCATCAGGTACAATCCAAAATGCATATTTTTAAAAATGTAGTTACACCAATTACAAAGCTGTGTGTGGGCTGACATTATTTCTTCTTTTTTAAAATAAATTTAGAGTACCCAATTATTTTTTATTCAATTAAGGGGCAATTTAGCGCGGCCAATCCACCTAGCCTGCACATCTTTGGGTTGTGGGGGTGAGACCCACGCTGACACAGGACGAATGTGCAAACTCCACACGGACAGTGACCCGGGACCGGGATTGAACCCAGGTCCTCAACTCTGTGAGACAGCAGTGCCAACCACTGCGCCACCGCGCCACCCTTGTGCTAGGATTATATCTTTTGAAGAATAAATAAGAAAAAGTCTCTCTCTCTCTTTCCGTGCTAGATTATTGGATTTATTTTATGCTACTGTGATTGTTCAGTTCTTTATTTATTTATTCTTTTAGGAAATACACAACCATATAGCAATGGAAGAGCAAGAGCATCTCATCAATCGTCCCACAGAGGGGAGAGAGAGGAAGAAAGGGCTGATGTATGTATCTAGGTCCAATAAACTGCCCCCCAAGGTCATTGGCAAATATGAGATTTACAAATTTGCAATTACGCTTGAAGTTGATTAAACTTTATATAATAGTAATCTCAGGACCGCAAGGAACTTCAGAGAGTCGTGAATACCGCCCAGTCCATCACACAAACCTGCCTCCCATCCATGGACTCCATCTACACCTCCCGCTGCCGGGGGAAAGCGGGCAGCATAATCAAGGAACCCTCCCACCCGGCTTACTCACTTTTCCAACTTCTTCCATCGGGCAGGAGATACAGAAGTCTGAGAACACGCACGAACAGATTCAAAAACAGCTTCTTCCCCACTGTCACCAGACTCCTAAATTACCCTCTTATTGACTGACCTCATTAACACTACACCCATGTATGCTTCATCCGATGCCAATGCTTATGTAGTTACATTGTATACCTTGTGTTGCCCTATTATGTATTCTCATGTATTTTCTTGAATTTTGTTTAATTCCCTTTTCTTCCCATGTACTGAATGATCTGTTGAGCTGCTTGCAGAAAAATACTTTTCACCGTACCTCGGTACACGTGATAACAAACAAATCCAATCCAATCTTTATAATGTCACAAGTAGGCTGACATTAACACTGCAATTAAGTTACTGTGAAAAGCCCCTAGTCACCACATTCCGGCGCCTGTTCGGGTACACAGAGGGAGAATTCAGAATGTCCAATTCACCTAACAGCATGTCTTTCGGGACTTGTGGGAGGAAACCGGAGCACCCGGAGGAAACCCACGCAGACACGGGGAGAACGTGCAGACTCCACACAGACGGTGACCCAAGCTGGGAATCAAATCTGGGACCCTGGCGTTGTGAAGCAACAGTGCTAACCACTGATGCTATAAAGAAAATGGAAGATGCGTTTCAAAATCACCAGACATCCCAAAGTACTTTGCAGTCCGTGAAGTATTTTGAAGTGAAGTCACTGTTGTAATGCGGGAAACACAGCACAGCAAGATCCCTCATGATGTTTTGATCTAAATTATGTATTGCTTAAGGGATAAATATTTGACAGCACACCGGGGAGAACTCCCCTGCTCTTTGAGAAATCAGTCTTTTGATCTACATAGAAGTAGTTATGGGGGACAGGGAGGAAAGTGAGACTGAGCCCACCTCGGACCAGTCATGATTTATTAACTGGTGGATCAGGCTCGAGGGACGAATGCTCTGCTCGTGTTTGTTGTGTTCAGATGAAATAGTGCAAGAGAATCTTTTACATCGGTTTCTGAGAGCAGATTGGAAATTGATCTGATTGAATTATATAAGGTCCAGAGGGGACTTGACATACGGATTAAGAGCAGGAGTAGGCCACTCGGCCCATCGAGCCTGCTCCGCCATTCAATACGATGGTGATAACCTTTCACCCCCTGGTTAATGAAGAATCTGGTATCTAGCTCTGCCCTAAAAGTATTCAAAGATTCTGCTTTCACCGCCTTTTCGGGATGAGAATCCCACACTCGCACGCCTCGGAGGAAACATTTCTCTTTGTCTCCATTTTAAATGGCCAGCCCCTTATTTTTAAACAGTGACCCCTAAATTCTCCCACAAGAGGAAGCATCCTCTCCACATCCACATCCGCCCTGCCAATACACGTCGGGATCTTAAATGTTTCGATCAAGTTGCCTCTTACTCGTCTAACCTCCAGCGGATACAAGCCCAGTCTGTCCAACCGTACCTGCTCATTCCAGCTATCAGTCCGGTAAACTTTCTCTGGACTGTTTCCAAGGCACATGCATCCTTCCTTAAATAAGACCAATGCCATACTCCATGGACAGGTTGGATCCTGAGAGGCTGTTTCCCTTTGTGGGGATGTCTAGAAGCAGGGGTCAAGAGTTCACAAATTGGGGGGGGTCTCCCATTTCAGATGGAGGTATGGATAATCTCTTTCTCTTGGCATTGTAAGTTTGTGGAATCTCCTTCCCCGGAGAGCATTGTTGGCTGGGTGGGTCATTGAATAGCTTCAAGGCTAAGTTGGATTTTTGATCAGCAAGGGACCCAGGGAGTAGTTTGTGTTTGTGTGTGTGTGGGAGGGGATAGAGAGAGAATGGGAATATGGGGTTGAGGCCACAATTAGATGCTGGACCAGGATCGAGGGGCTGAATGGCCTGCTCCTCTCAATTCTTATCCTTGTCGCTTTCTGCGAAACCGTGCTAATATAGGAACAGATAGTTCATAGAATTTACAGTGCAGAAGGAGGCCATTCGGCCCATCAAGTCTGCACCGGCTCCTGGAAAGAGCACCCTACCCAAGGTTAACACCTCCACCCTATCCCCATAACCCAGTAACCCCACCCAACACTAAGGGCAATTTTGGACACCTAAGGGCAATTTATCACGGCCAATCCACCTAAATGGCACATCTTTGGACCGTGGGAGGAAACCGGAACACCCGGAGGAAACCCACGCACACACGGGGAGGATGTGCAGACTCTGCACAGACAGTTACCCAAGCCGGAATCGAACCTGGGACCCTGGAGCTGTGAAGCGATTGTGCTATCCACAATACTATCGTGCTGCCCCTTTTTGTCCTGTGTCTGATCTAACTGTGTACATGCAAACATTTAGTGGTGCGATTGAACCTTGAGGAAAGAAATAGACCTTTCCAAATGTTATAATGCAGTGGAACAAGGAAAATTAACCACATATTAATTTTACTCTCCTTTTATCTTCCAGGGAGGATTTTCAACATTTATACAATTGATGCCGATTATTGTCTTGGTCCTAGTGTCCGTTTTAAGCCAGTTGATGGTAACTACACCACCGTATAGTCTCTACTACAGAGCGTAAGTATTGCTGACCACATTTAACAGGTCCTTTAATTCAGTCTAGTCTTAAGGCAGTTTTTTTTCTGGTCAGGACCTTGCTCCAAATTTAACTCCAAATAAATGTGATGGAGGTTTTTTGTTTGTTTGCATATTGTTAGCTGAATGCTAATTGGCTCCTTATTGGGAGAACATTCATTGTAAGCAATTAATAATAATCTTTATTAGTGTCAAAATCTACACTCTCATAGAAGATCCATATCTCATAGAATTTACAGTGCAGAAGGAGGCCATTCAGCCCATCGAGTGCACCGTCCCTTGGAAAGAACACCGTACCAAAGCTCCGCCCTATCCCCATAACCCAACCTAACCTTTTTGGACATTAAGGGCAATTTAGCATGGCCAATCCACCTAACCTACACATCTTTGAACTGTGGGAGGAAACCGGAGCACCCGGAGGAAACCCACGCAGACACGGGGAGAACGTGCAGACCCCACACAGACAGTGACCCAAGCCAGGAATCGAACCTGGGACTCTGGAGCGCTGAAGAACTGTGCTAACCACTGTGCTACTGTGCTTTTTTTTTTATAAATTTAGATTAGCCAATTATTTTTTCCAATTAAGGGGCAATTTAGCGTGGCCAATCCACCTACTCTGCACATTTTTTTTGGGTTTGTGGGGGCGAAACCCACGCAGACACGGGGAGAACGTGCAAACTCCACACGGACAGTGACCCAGAGCCGGGATCGAACCTGGGACCTCAGCGCCGTGAGGCGGTTGTGCTAACCACTAGGCCACTGTGCTGCCCTAACTGTGCTACCGTGCTGCCACCAGTTCCTGTGGTATCATCCTTGACGGGATGTTCCTGGAGAGTCTGGGACTAGAAGCAGCTCGTTATTACCACGTTGATTCTGGTGTTTAGTCAGCAATAACAGAATGTAGTAGCTTTTGGTTGTTTGCCAGGCTTGAGGAAACAGCCAAGTTAACTTCAACCACTGACTGTGAGGTTTACTTACTGCCTGACACTTTGAGAAGAAAAAAAGATCAGAAATAGTAATGGGCATTCTATGCTTTATTTTGTTTCAACATGTGCAACTACATCTGTTGCTGTGTTCGACGATATTCCCTTCATAAAATAAAATAAATCCTGCATTTATACAGCATCCTGCTAACCTCACAATATCCCAAAGTGACCTAAACCCAATTAAATACTATTGGAGTGCAGTCACTGTTGTAATGTAGGAAACGTGACAGCAAATTTGCACACAGCACAATCCCGCAAAATCCGACAAAGGACAGGTAACCTGTTTTACTGTTGTTAGTTTAGGGACAGATATTGGCCCAGGGCACCGGGGAGATCACTCCTGCTCGTCTTCAAAATACCACCACGGGAACAGGCCCTCAATTTGCAATGTCCCATCTGATAGACAATGAGGCACTCTCTCAGTACTGCACCGGGAGTGTTGGCCTGCATTATGTATGTGTTCCCGTCTGGGGAGTGAGACTTGAATCCACAATCTTCTGACTTTGCTGAGAATGCTACACTTGACACGCGCGAGCTGAGCAGGGCTCGAGACAGTCTGTGATGGGACTCACTCTTTGGTAGCTTTCCTATCATTGGGGATCTTTCAACATCTTTCGGTTAGCACTGCTGCCTCACGGCGCTGAGGTCCCAGGTTCAATCCCGGCCCTGGGTCACTGTCCGTGTGGAGTTTGCACATTCCCCCCATGTCTGCGTGGGTCTCACCCCCACAACCCAAAGATGTGCCGGTTAGGTGGAACGACCATGCCAAATTTATAATAATAACAATCTTTATTGTCACAAGTCGTCTTACATTAACACTGCAATGAAGTTACTGTGAAAATCCCCTAGTCGCCACATTCCGGCGCCTGTTCGGGTACACAGAGGGAGAATTCAGAATGTCCAAATTACCTAACACCATGTCTTTCAGGACTTGTGGGAGCACGCGGAAGAAACCCACGCAGACACGGGGAGAACTTGCAGATTCTGCAGACAGTCACCCAAGCAGGGAATCAAACCTGGGATCCTCGAACTGTGAAGCATCAGTGCTAACCACTGTGCTACCGTGCTGCCCAAATTGCCCCTCGATTGGGGGGAAAAAAATGATTGGATACTTTAAATTTAAAACAAAATCTTTCAACGTCTTTTTATATTTCCTTCAAGGAAAATCTCTCCCCTTCTCGACGCCTGAAACTCTATTTCAAAGTTCCTTTATTTGAATTATTTCATTACTCGGTTATTTGATGCATTAATTTTCCATGTTGAAAGCTTCTCCCTCGTGTCCTGCCCGATGTTTATCCCTTAACCAAAATAACACATATTTTAAAGAAACGCATCATCTGGTCATTATCTCGTTGCTGAAAATGGCTGCTGACGTGACAGATATTCACGTTTCACCGACTGTATTGGGATGACCATCTGGTCATAAATATGCTGTAAAAATGTCCGGCTTTTGGTAGCCTGAACACCGATTGCGATTCGCTCCACTGAACCACTTTTAACTTGACTAACTGGGTTCCTCTGCGTGTTGCAGGGCGATGGAACACACTGTCAGGAAGCAGACGAGTAACTTGAAAGTGGTATACTACGTCAACAAAGACTTTGACAAAGAATACACGGGTGTGACGTTACAAAAAGTAGAAAAGAGTGTTGAAGAAGATTATATAAACAACCTTCGAAATAACTGCTGGAGGGAAAGACAGGAGAGTAAGTTGTTTGAACTTATCTTTGGGATAGTGATTCTTCAGTGATATCTTTTGTAGCATGTAGACCCCCCATATTGTAGAGTTTGAGGCACTGTAGATTAAGTAATCCTAATGGAGGGATATTGTTTTTATGTTCTGGTTGGAAATTGCAGTTTTCGCTATCGATGAGTATCCCGCAGTGATATCAGTTAATACCTATTATGTAACATTACTCTGAATTCCCAGTCCTTTCATACCAGATCTCATTGGCTGTTTGCTAGTGGGCAGCTTACCCCCAAGGTAACTCGAGATGGAGAAGTCCACGGACGACCCCTTCAAGTTCTCTCCTTCCTCCACCTTGGGGAGGAGGTCATTAGATTTCTGCTGGACATGTCTATCGGGTGAGGGATAGAACCTCGATCCCACCAACTCTCAGCACATTGCACTGACTGGATTCCACACACTGGGAAAAGCTCAAAAAGAAACAGCAAGTTCCCGCTAACGTAAAATTTCTTTCAAACCCTTTCTTCGCATCTTGATCGCCTGATCCATCCTTGGAAAGTTGTGCGGTTGGGAATTATTTTGGTTTCTACTGCTTGCTTTGTTTTTTTTTGCACCAAGAGGTTTTATTTAAAACCCGATTCACGATGGTGACTGCTCAATCCCATGGCAGTGATTCCCAGTCACGTCGCAGTGTGGCCTGACTCCCCACACTTCTGCCTGACCAGTCTCTGGGACTCTGTTCTCTAGAAAATACAAGCTTGTGAGGTGACCTGATAGAGGTCTTTAAAATTATGATGGGAGTGTTAATGGTGACTATGGGTGATTCTTGATTCCCTTTTGTTATTTGTTTATGTTAACATGCGGGCAGTTTGGGGGTTGGTGGGAGGATGGGATTGTTGTTGATATGGGGATTCACATTATATTCGTTACTGCTTATTGTCTATTTTTGGTGGGTGCTAATGTGGGAGAAAATGCGAAATTAAAGTATATATTTTTTTTAATTATGATGGGCTTTGACAGAGTTGGTTTGGAGACGATGTTTCCACTTATGAGGGAAGCCAAAAGCAGAAGGACACGTTTGCACAATAATATACAAGGGAAGGGAATATTCAATGTGTGGTAGGATCCTAGGAAGTACAGAGGATCCGAGGTACCTTTGTGTGTGTGTATCCAGAGATCCCTGAAGCCAGCAGGACAGATATAAGTTGGTTAAAAAGGCACATTAGATACTTGCCTTTATTAACCAAGACAGAGAATATAAGAGCAGGGAGGTTATGTTTACATTACCGTATACATTGGATAAAAGCAAATTACTGTGGATGCTGGAATCTGAAACGAAAGAAAAAATGCTGGAAAATCTCAGCAGGTCTGGCAGCATCTGTAGGGAGAGAAAAGAGCTAACGCTTTGAGTCCGATGATTCTTTGTCAAAACATTTTCCAGCATTTTCTCTCTCTACTGTGTACATTTCTGGTCGCCACGCAATCGGAAGGAAATGATCGCAATAGGCTTGATTTGATTTGGATTTATTGTCACGTGTACCTAGGTACAGTGAAAAGTATTGTTCTGTGTACAGTCCAGGCAGATCGTTCCATACATGAAAGACATAGGACATAAGAGAGGGTGCAGAGGCGATTCACCAGGATGTTGCCTGGCCTGGAACGTTTCAGCTATGAAGAGAGACTGGATAGGGTGAATTTTCTATTCCTTGGAGCAGAGAAGGTCGAGGGGGGACCTGATTGAGGTGTATAAAATTGAGGACGATAGATAGGGTGGATGGGAAGAAACTTTTCACCTCAGCGGAGGGATCAATAACCGGGGGCATAGGTTTAAGGTCAGGGGCAGGCGGTTTAGAGGGGATTTGAGGGAAACCTTTTCACCCAGAGGGTGGTGGGAGTCTGGAACTCGCTGCCTGAAGGCGTGGTAGAGGCGGGAACTCTCACATTGAAGAAGTATTTAGATGAGCTCTTGAAATGCCAGAGTACAAAAGGCCACCGACCAAGTGCGGGGGAAATGGGATAGGAGGTGCTTGATGGTTGGCAGACACGATGGGCCAAAGGCCCTCTTTCCATGCTGTAAAATCTCTGACTTTCTATTGGCCAATAAATCCAAAAGGCAATTCGGGAGAAACCACTTTGCTTCTGTCTGTGTGGAACTCGTTACCACCCAATGACCAAGGGAAGCTAGGTCTGCCACGTAGGAGTTTAAAAAATTATTCCATGGGATGTGGGTATTTATTGCTCATCCCTAATTTGCCCTGAGCTAGGGGGTCTCTCAGCCTCTGCAGAGGCAATTAAACCACATTGCTGTGGGGCTAAGTCACGTGTAGGCCAGACCCGGTAAGGATGGGGCAATTTCCTTAATTATTGATGGGATTTTACAACAATCGATGATAGTTTCATGGTCACCAACATTGCGACCAGCTTTCAATTCCAGGTGAGATTTTATAAGAATCCCGACAGTGCAGAAGGAGGCCATTCAGCCCATCGAATCTGCACCGGCCCTCTGAAAGAGCACTCTACCTAGGCCCACTCCCCCGCCCCCATCCCCACCTAACCTACGCATCTTTGGATTGCGGGAGAAACCGGAGAACCCGGAGGAATCCCACACAGACGCGGGGAGAACGTGCAAACTCCGCACAGACAGCCACCCAAGGCTGGAATCGGACCCGCGTCCCTGGCGCTGTGAGGCAGCAGTGCTAACCACTGTGTCACCGTGCTAGTGATATTAATTGAATTTAAATTCCACCTACAGCCATGGTGGGATCTGAACCCACGCCCCCAGGTTATTAGTCCAAAATCTCTGGATTGCTAGTCCGGTGACATTACGACACCGTCTCCATTGTTGATGGGGTTAGACGAAGGGGAGGCTCGTGTGGAGCATAAATAGCAGCAGCTTAGCAGTTGAATCCAGTGGCCTGTTTCTGTCCCATTAGTTAGTTGTGTGATACTACCGAGATCACCGGGCTAAGCAACCCATACCCCATATCTTGTCAAATGTTTTCTCAACATCCACTGTTGCTGGACTCTGTACGATAATTATGTTACTTCCTCTATCCTTAAAGAAAATGACTACCTTTACGCGTCGAAGGTGTACAGAGACGACAGACTTCGGAAGAAAGCTGAGCTCATGAGAATGGAAAGTTGTGAAAAGCTGGCAAGACTTAACGATCTGTATCGAGGAGGCTGAGGCAGCCGGCCAGGATTTTGCCCTTGAGTCAAATGTTTTGTTGTGCAGGGAGACGTTTTGATCTATCAGCGTTTTAAAATAAATGATAAATCGAAGTCTTGTAACCGAGTTTTACCTTGAGAATCCTCAGCTGTCACCCTGTTTGACTGTTTACACCGGCGCCTGATTGGTTCTGGCCAATGTGCTCTGCAGTGTGTGTGTGTTTCAAATCCCCTACACTTTATCGTATACAATACAGTGTATTCTAGATTAGCTTTTTAAAAAAGCACATCCAATCTAATGCAATTAATGTCAGTTGTAACAAGGTGTAAATGACTCAAAAGCTGTCAGGTTTTTAATTTCAAAGTTGCCTTGCCTGTGTCGAAGTTCACCCAATGGCCTGGGTTGCAACAGGTACACACAGTTTGAGCAAATAATCCCAGTCCTTAGCTGCTTGTCCATCGTCGTTTGAAGAGACTTCCCTGCTAGCAACTCTCATTGAAAGTTTTGTACTTTTAAAGATATTTATTAGCTATTTCGAGATAACACCATACAATTCCAGTACTTTGTTAACAGTGAGCTGGGTTTTAATGTCTCGACATTTTAGAAACATTCCCATTTTTTTTTTTCTCGTTCTGAAGAATTGTTCTGGCAAGATATATTCACTGACATTTTTATCATTCCTATTAACTGAACAAGGTAAGCAATCGAGTGGTATATTGACATATTCCTTATATTAAGGATAATGTGAAAATTCTTGGGATCAATCTCCACTGTTGCATGTATAGTGGTATAAACTACTTGATTTCTGTGAATATTGTATAGTTGTGCAGTAATTCTTTAAAGCGCAATTTGTTTGTACTGTTCAAAAAAATATATATAATGACAATGTATATACGGTTTCAAAGGAATCGCATTTGAATATTGTGATGTCTGGGTTGTGGGAGACAGAACGAAGAGGGTGGAACCAAAAAAAACTCACCTCGAATAATCCTTCCAATGGATTAGGCTAAAGGAATATAAAGCTGATTCGCATGGCGGTGAATTACGAAGAATCGGACAATGTTCACCTTTTCCTCATGCGTCCAGTATCAAAGTAACCCATCTGATTAGCAATGAATTGTTGTCAATATATCATTTTATGCCCTGGATTATCCAATCAATACTGTCCCAGGTACTTGAATTGTGACGGTGCTGATAGAGTAACCTGCTAAAAATTGTGAATATATAATAGCACCAAATTTAATTTAATTCAGTAAACATGGCTTAGTTTCTATTGTAAATTTGAATTGCTGATTGTAATATATATATTTAATGTATCCTTGTCTTAACCTACATCAAATAAAAGTTATTTTAACCGTGTAACCTGGATGACTTGAGTTGAGGCCACATTTTTTATATTTAGTTCCAAGCTCTCACGGCGAGCTTTCGTGTCCACTGAAGTTTCTGTAGAATCCGTACAGGGCAAGAGGCCTTTCGACCTCGACCTAGCCCAACTTCCCTACCCTATCCTCGTAACTCCATAATCCCACCTAATTTGCCAAGTCTTGGGACCGTGGGAGGAAACCGGAGCACCCGGAGGAAACCCAGGCAGACTCCACACAGACACTGACCCAAGGCTGGTATTGAACCCGGATCCCTGGTGCTCAGGCAGCAGTGCTAACCACTATGCTGTCATATCACGCTTCATCCAAAGTGGCTATTTTATCTTCCTCCATTCATGTCTTGGGTTTTTCACTTTAGGAACAGGCAGAGGCCATTCAGCCCCTTGAACCTGCATTAAGTTGCATCGTGGCTGATGGCCATCGCAACTCTATTTATCTGCTTTTGTTCTGTAACCATAAACCCCATCAAAAATGCATCAGGTTTCAGTTAAAGGTGGCCTTCCATCAGAAATGAACTCTTGGGCAGCACGGTGGCACAGTGGTTAGCATTGCTGCCTCACGGCGCTGAGGACTCGGGTTCGAATCCCGGCCCTGGGTCACTGTCCGTGTGGAGTTTACACATTCTCCCCGTGTCTGCGTGGGTTTCACCCCCACAACCCAAAGATGTGCAGCTTAGGTGGATTGGCCACGCTAAATTGCCCCTTAATTGGAAAAAAATAATTAGGTACTCTTAATTTAAAAAAAAAAGAAATGAACTCTTGTTTCTCTTTCTGCTACTGCTGCTGCTTGGACCTGAGGATTTCCAGCAGGTCTATTTCAGATTTACAACATCCACAGTATCTGCGTTTCAAAAAGCAATCTATCTCGGACCTGAAATTTTCAACTGGACCCCACCGACCAGCCTCAAAAGCCTTTTTCAGGGGGGGGGGGAGGGGGGGGTCCAGATTTCCGCTCCCCTTTGAAGCAGTGCTTCCCCTGACATCGCCCCTGAACAACCTGGCTCTAATTGTAAGCTTGTGCCCCCTTGTCCTGAGGACATGGTGGGCTGTATAAGGTCGCCACCCCACTGTAAGGAATGCCCTGCAGGCGGGATAATTAGGCTGACGGTGGGATTCCTGGCCCCTCGCTGGAGAGGATGTCCAGCCCCGGGAGCTGTGGGCCAATCCGAGTGACTGGCAGCTCCAGCAGTCCCAGCAGCACCAAGACTCCATTAAAGTGGCCGTTGCTCTAACTGACCAGTCCCAAGAAGATAGCCCATCCCAGAAAAGGTGGCAAAGATGTATATTTTTTTTGTGCTGCGTTGGTTGGTCTAAATGGGCAGAAATGTTGGCGACTTTTACCCTGGTTGGTGGTGGGTGGAAATACTTTGGGATATTTTACTGCAATAGGCTAAATCGGAGATTGACAAAGCTTACCCAGCGCCACACCCTGCTGAGACCAGCCAAGTGCCCAGGGAGAGCCTGAGACTTTCCTGCATTGTGATCTTTCAGCCACAGTTACTGATATACAGCAGCTTGGTGTGAAATGCTGCCATGTGCATTGAGATAACACACTTGCATTTATACAGCGCCTTTTAGAATGTCCTAAAACACTTTATTATGAAATACATTACAAGTGCAGTCACTGACATAGGAAACACAAAAACTAATTTGCATGCAGCATGCACCGACAAACAACAATGTGACAGGAACCGGATAAATGGGTTTTACTGATGCCATTAAATAGAAAAAAATTAGAACTCCCAGGCTCCTCTTCATAGTAAGGCGATGGGATATTTTACCTGAGGAAACAAAACATGCCCCTCATACAGACAATCGTCAATACCCGACCGTGAGGCCCTCCCCTTAATATAGACACTCAGCACTGACCCTCTGACAGTGCAGCACTCCCTCAGCACTGACCCTCTGACAGTGCAGCACTCCCTCAGTACTGACCCTCTGACAGTGCAGCACTCCCTCAGTACTGACCCTCTGACAGTGTGCACTCCCTCAGTACTGACCCTCTGACAGTGCAGCACTCCCTCAGTACTGACCCTCTGACAGTGCAGCACTCCCTCAGTACTGACCCTCTGACAGTGCAGCACTCCCTCAATACTTTTTTTAAAATTTAGAGTACCCAATTATATTTTCCAATTAAGGGGCAATTTAGCGTAGCCAATCCACCTATCCTGCACATCTTTGGGTTGTGGGGTGAAACCCACGCAGACACGGGGAGAATGCAAACTCCACACAGACAGTGACCCAGGGCCGGGATTCGAACCCGGGTCCTCAGCGCCTTAGGCAGCAATGCTAACCACTGTGCCACCGTGCCGCCCTCTCCCTCAATACTGACCCTCTGACAGTGCAGTGCTCCCTCAGTACTGACCCTCTGACAGTGCGGCACTCCCTCAGTACTGACCCTCTGACAGTGCGGCGCTCCCTCAGTACTGACCCTCTGACAGTGCAGCACTCCCTCAGTACTGACCCTCTGACAGTGCAGTGCTCCCTCAGTACTGACCCTCTGACAGTGCGGCACTCCCTCAGTACTGACCCTCTGACAGTGCGGCGCTCCCTCAGTACTGACCCTCTGACAGTGCAGCGCTCCCTCAGGCTGACCCTCTGACAGTGCGGCACTCCCTCAGTACTGACCTGTGATAGTGCAGCACTCCCTCAGTACTGACCCTCTGACAGTGCAGCACTCCCTCAGTACTGACCCTCTGACAGTGCAGCACTCCCTCAGTACTGACCCTCTGACAGTGCAGCACTCCCTCAGTACTGACCCTCTGACAGTGCAGCACTCCCTCAGTACTGACCCTCTGACAGTGCGGCACTCCCTCAGTACTGACCCTCTGACAGTGCGGCACTCCCTCAGTACTGACCCTCTGACAGTGCAGCACTCCCTCAGTACTGACCCTCTGACAGTGCAGCACTGCCTCAGTACTGACCCTCTGACAGTGCAGCTCTCTCTGTTGCTTGCCATTTTAACACAAGACCCTGCTCCCATGCCCACATGTCTGTCCTCTGGCTGCTGCAATGTTCCAGTGAAGCTCGAAGCAGACTGGAGGAACAACATCTCATCTTCCGGTTAGGCATGCTGCAGCCTTCCGGTCTCAACATCGAATTCAACTTCAGATGATTGGCTCAACCCCACCTTGACCCATTTGGTTTCATCCCATTTCATTTCAACTGTCTCTTACCATTTCTTTCTTTCTTATCTTTATATTTAAACCCCCTCCAATATTATTCACCTTTCCTTACCCCTTCTGCCCTTTGCTTCCTTCCCCCCCCACATCTCCACAGTTCACCCTCTGATGTCAGTTTCTCTGCTGCTTGGTCTCTCTCACCTTTTGTCCTCTCCGGGACTGCCATTAGCACTCTTTCCCCTTGGTTTCTGTGGCCATGAGCACCCGGTTTCCCTGTGGCTATGACTCATCTCTCATTCTCACTCCACAGTATAAATATTCCCCACATTCCCTGACTGTTAGCTTTGACAAAGAGTCATCGGACTCGAAACGTTCGCTCTTTTCTCTCCCTACAGATGCTGCCAGACTTGCTGAGATTTTCCAGCATTTTCTCTTTCAGTTCAGATTCCAGCATCCGCAGTAATTTGCTTTTATCCTATTTATTGACTACAACTCAGCCTTGAACACCATTATTCATACAAAATTCATCTCCAAACTCCTTGGCCTGGCTTCGGCTCCTCCCTCTGTGACTGGATCCTGAAATTTCTAACCCACCGACCACAATCAGTAAGGTTAGGCAACAACACCTCCTCCACGATCATCCTCAACACCGGTGCCCCACAAGGCTGTGTCCTCAGCCCCTACTATACTCCTTATACACCTATGGCTGTGTGGCCAAATTCCCCTCCAACTCGATTTACAAATTTGCTGATGATACCACCGCAGTGGGTCGGATTTTAAACAATGGCGAGACAGAGTAATAGGAATGAGATAGAGAATCTGGTGAACTGGTGCGACGACAATAATCTCTCCCTCAATGTCAACAAAACGAGGCAGATTATCATCGACTTCAGGAAGCGTAGTGGAGAACATGCCCCTGTCTACATCAATGGGAACGAGGTAGAAAGGGTCGAGAACTTCAAGTTTTTAAGTGTCCAGATCACCAACAGCCAGTCCTGGTCCCCCCATGCCGACACTGTAGTTAAGAAAGCCCACCAACTACTTTCTCGGAAGACTGAGTAAATTTGGCATGTCAGCTACGACCCTCCCCAACTTCTCCAGATGCACCATAGAAAGCATTCTTTCTGGTTGTATCACAGCTTGGTATGGAGCCTGCTCTGCCCAAGACCGCAGGAAACTAGACAAGGTCGTGAATGTAGCCCAGTCCATCACAGCCTCCCATCCATTGACTCTATAATTCCCTCTGCCTCAGAAAGGCAGCCAGCATAATTAAGGGCCCCAGGCACCCCGGGCGTACTCTCATCCACCTTCTTCCATCAGGAAAAAGATACCAATGTTTGAGGTCACGTGGACTTGACCAGCTCAGACACGTGATCGAAGTCATGGCTCCACCCCAAGGATCACGTGGCCCCCCGTAGCCCTACCCCCTCAGGGCACTTTCCAATCATGTGACGCCGAGGATCGGGCACGCTCCCCAACGTGACGTTGAATGACGTCCTATGATCATGTGATGGCAGCGCGGAGACCCGCCCCTCTGCGGGCATGTGACCGGGAGGCTGGCCCCGCCCAGCGGTGCGTCACCGAGAGCTGGCCCGGGCCAGCGGTGCGTCACCCAGAGAGCTGGCCCCGCCCAGCGGTGCGTCACCCAGAGAACTGGCCCCGCCCAGCGGTGCGTCACCCAGAGAACTGGCCCCGCCCTGCGGTGCATCACCGAGAGCTAACCCCGCCCAGCCGTGCGTCACCCAGAGAACTGGCCCCACCCCCCCCAGCTGAATGCTCGAGCGCCGGCCGGAGGCCCGCTGAGGGGAAAGCGCCGCCCCGCTCCCGCCAGGCCCGGACAGGACGCCCGCTGAGGGGAAATCGCCGCCCAGCTCCCACCAGGCCCGGACAGGACGCCCGCTGAGGTAAGAGCTCCGCCAGGCCCGGACAGGAGGCCCGCTCTCCCCCCGGGCCGCAGCCCGGCAATGGGAACCTCATCCTGGTGTCAGTACAATAACCCACCGGGAGGTTCCAGAAGCTTCTGCCCGGTTTGGGATGGGGAATGTGGGGGGTTTCCGCCTCTGCTTTGCAGGGGAGGGGGGGCAGCAGGAGGTCAGCTGACTCGGGGGGCACGTGACCGGCCAGCAGTCAGCTGACCCGGGGTGGGGGGTGCCGCCCCCCCCCCCTTGGCTGATGGATCAGACCCCGGAGTGGGCTCTCTTCCCCCCTCTCTCCCGGCCAATATTCACTGTGACTGGGCACCTGCTCAGCTTCATCTGTGCTGGTTTATGGGATCTTCCTGTGCGCTTTGCTCTGTTACAACAACAACCTCATGAGGCGGCAGCTGGGTAGCACCCGGTTTGTAATGCACCGCCTGAGAGTGAAGCAGAGACACGTTCACTCTCCTGACTCCAAGTGAATTGGACAATAATCTGAAGAGGAGAGGGTTCGAGCGGTGGGGGAAGGGGCGGCACAGCGATTGGAATCATAGAATTTACAGGGCAGAAGGAGGCCATTCGGCCCATCCAGTCTGCACTGGCTTTTTCAAAGAGCACCCTACCCAAGCACACACCTCCACCCATTTGCATAACCCAGCAACCCCACCCAACACTAAGGGCAATTTTGGACATTAAGGGGCAATTTAACATGGCCAATCCACCAAACCTACACGTCTTTGGACTGTGGGAGGAAACCGGAGCACCCGGAGGAAACCCACGCACACACGGGGAGAACGTGCAGACTCCACACAGACAGGGAAGCCAGAAGCTGCCTCACGACACCAGGGAGTTGGGTTAAATTACGGCCTCGGGTGACAGTGTGCCGTCTGCACTTTCTCCCCGTGTCTGCGTGGGTTTCCTCCGGGTGCTCTGGTTTCCTCCCACAGTCCAAAGATATGCATGATGTGGAGATGCCAGCGTTGGACTGGGGTGAGCACAATAAGAAGTCTTACAACACCAGGTTAAAGTCCAACAGGTTTGTTTCAAACACTAGCTTTCGGAGCACTGCTCCTTCCTCAGGATTCAGTCGAGGAAGGAGCAGTGCTCCGAAAGCTAGTATTTGTAACAAACCTGTTGGACTTTAACCTGGTGTTGTAAGACTTCTTACTGTGCAAAGATATGCACATTAGGCAGATTGTCCATGATAAATTGCCCCTTAGTATCAGGTTGAGTTACAAGGATTGCGCGTGTCGAGGTAGGGTGCTGCTTTGGAGAGTCGGTGCAGACTCAGATGGGCCAAGTGGCCTCCTGCACTGTAGGGAGTCTGTGAAAAGGACAGGAACTGGGGTTAGCTGAATGCTTTTACATGGACATGACAGACCAAAAGGCCTCCTGTGTTGTAACCATTCTACAACTTGGATGTCGCAGAACTTTAAAACTACTTCACTGTAAAGTGCTTTTGGAAAGTCCTGAGACCATGGGCACAATAAAGTGAAAGTATTTCTTAAAACTATTCAATGAGCTTTCAACATCCTTACAGGTAGAGTGCTCTAGATGTCAGAACTCTCCCAAGTGAGAACATTTATCCAGAAGGAGGATATACCAGGCAATTAGGCCAGTGAGGGACAGAATGAATCTCCACTTGGGGAGGCAAGGATTAGTCAAGGATAGTCAGCTTCATCAAGAGGAGAGCATGTCTAATAAATTTGAATTTTGAGTAGGTGACTAGTTGTGCAGATGAGGGCAATGCAGTTATGTTGGAGGAATTTCTTCAGCTAGAGGGTGGTGAATCTGTGGAACTCTTTGCCGCAGAAGGCTGTGGAGGTCAAATCACTGAGTGTCTTTAAGACAGAGATAGATAGGTTCTTGACTCATAAGGGGAGCAGGGGTAATGGGGAGAAGGCAGGAGAATGGGGATGAGAAAAATATCAACCATGATTGAATGGCGGAGCAGACTCGATGGGCATAGTGGCCTAATTCTGCTCCTATGTCTTATGGTTTACGTAGACTTCAGTAGGGCATTTGAGAAAAGTCCCAGATGGGAAACCGATCAGGATGATAAGTTCCTATGGGATCCAGAGCAATTTGACAAATTGAGTCCAACAGTGGCTTAGTGGCAGGAGGCAGAGGGTGATGGTTGAAGGTTGTTTTGTAACTGGAAATCCGTGTCCAGTGGTGTACCGCAGGGATCGGTCCTGGGTCCCTTGCTGTCTGTAGTCTACATTAATAATGATCTAGGCAAGATGTGGAGGGTATGATCAGTAAGTTCGCAGATGACACGAAAGTTGGTGGTGTGGTAAAGTGAGGTGGAAAGCCTTTGATTACAGCGTGATATAGACGGTCTGGTCAAATAGACAGTGGCAAATGGAATTTAACCCAGTAAAGTGCGTAGTGATGCCTTTTGGGGGACTAACAAGGCAGGGGAGTATGAATGGTAGGAAGTACAGAGGACTAAAGAAATCTTGTGGTGCATGTCTGTAGACCCCTGAAGGCGCAGGACAGGTCGCTAAGGTGATTAAGAAGGTGCCTTTGTTAACCAAGACATAGAATATAAGAGTATGGAGGTTATGATGGAGCTGTATAAAACCCTAGTTAAACTACAGCTGGAGTGCTGTGGGCATTTCTGGTCACTGCACCATAGGAAGGAAGTGATTGCACTGGAGAGAGTGCAGAGGAAATTTCCAGGGTGTTGCCTGGGCTGGAGTGTTTGAGTTCTCAAGAGAGACTGATTAGGCTGGGGTTGAGAGCAGAGAAGGCTGAGGGGAGACCTGATTGAAGTGTACAATATTATGAGGGGCGTAGTTGGGAAGGAACGTTTCCCCTTGGTAGAGGGGTCAATACCCAGGCAGAATAGATTTAAGGTAAGGGGCAGGGGATTTGAGGGTGGTGGGAATCTGGAACTCGCTGCTTGAAAGGGTAGAAGAGACAAGAACCCTCAATGTTAAGAAGCATTTAGATAAGCACTTGAAATGCTGTAGCATACAAAGCTACGGACCAAGTGCTGGAAAATGGGATTGGAATAGATAGATGGCTTACGGCCGGTGTAGACAGGACCGAAGGGCTTCTTTCTGTGCTGTAAAACTCTGATTCTATCTCTCCTCTCACCAATCATTTTAAATCTTTTATACCCTTTACTGATCCACTCACCGAAGGAGAGAGCTGTTCTTTAAAATGTGTTGTTCTCGCACTAGCCTTTCTTGTCAGGCCCCCTAAACAAACCCTCCCCTAAAGGGATTAGAAGCAGTAACTTTCCTCCCCAATTTCTACAGCTATGGTTTTAGGTTCCAGGTTATGTCTGCAGTGTGCCATTTGACTAAAAATTAATGACCTGGACTTGGTTATACAGGGCGTAACAAAGTTTGCCAATTACCTTAAACCCCGCACTGTCAAACAATGAAGATTCCAGAATGACATAGACTGGTAAAATTTAACACGACTATGAAGAATAGAGAGGCACTATAAATATAAGCATAATATTAAATTAGTGGTACAGTTTTAAAGGGTCTGAAGGAATAGGGACACCTGGAGGGGCATTTACATCAATCTTTAAAGGTGGAAGGACAAGCTGAGAAGGCACTTCTTAAAAAGGCTTACTCGGTATTTGGCTTTCTACATAGAAGCAACAGAAGCACTAAACCATTATAAAATACTGGTCAGACCACAACTGGAGTATAGGGCAGAATACTCCCAAAGACCTCCCCGACAGGAAAGCCGGCGAGATTCCCGCTGAGTAGGTCGATGCAATGTAGATCGCAATCATCCCGCACTTAGTCGTTTTTATTTGGAGCTTGGGGAGATTCCCACCAAAAAAGAGATGTGCAGGCGCTAGCCTGGCCGGCTCACCTGTGATGAAGCACTCCGATCTCCAGCCAACCTACAGCCCCCCAACACGTTGGTAGAGGACCATCCCCTCCCACCACTCAGTCATCAGGCCCCCCCAAATGACCAACATCCCCTGATAGGGCCGCCGAAGACACTCCCCTCTTTTCAGCACCTCCCAATTCAGACCCCTTCTCTCTCCTCTTCCCCCCCCCCCCCCCCCCCCCCCCTTCCAAATGGCTCCCTATTTTTTTCTCCCCTTTCGGGTCCCCTTCCCATCTCATTTCAGGCATCTCTTGACACTTGGTAGTGCCATCCTACTAGTGTGTGCACATCAACAATCTGCCCTGGTACACCCACAACGCTATGACCAAGAAAGCACAACAGCGTCTATACTTCCTCAGGAAACTAAGGAAATTTGGCATGTCCACATTGACTCTTACCAATTTTTACAGATGCACCATGGAAAACAGCCCAGTCTGTCACACAAAAACATCTCCCATCCATTGACTCTATTTACACCTCCCACTGCCTTGGGGAAACGGGCAGCATAACCAAAGACCACTCCCACTCGGGTTATTCACTCTTCCATCGGGCAGGAGATACAAAAGTCTGAGAACACGCACTAACAGATTCAAAAACAGCTTCTTCCCCGCTGTTACCAGACACCTGAATACCCCTCCTATTGACTGAACTGATCTCTTCAGACATCGTCTCTACTGAGTGGTACTGCACTCCATATGCTTCACCCGATGCCTGTGTCTATGTATTTACGTTGTGCATTTATGTATGTCCTATGGAATGATCTGTCTGGACTGTACGCAGAACAATACTTTTCACTGCACCTCTGTACATGTGACAATAAATCAAATCAATCAATTATTATCTAAACTGTTGTTCTAAACTCGTTACCGGGAGAGACTCATACCCTTTGAACACTGTCTATTACTTAAATGGAAAACTCCTAATTTTTAAACAGTCCCCTGGTTCTAGTCATTCCGACAAGGGGGGAATCATCCACTCAGCAACCACCCTGTCAAGACCCCCTCAAGATCCTATATGTTTCGATAAGATCATGTCTCATTCTTCTAAACTACAATGGATACAGGCTCAGCCTGTGTAACCTTTTCTCATAATCACTGCACCCCCTGCCCACCCCAACACAAATCTGTTGTGTGAACCTTCTCTGCACTACTTCTAATGCAATGATATCCTTTCTTAAATTATGAGAGCAAAGGTGGAAAACAAAAATCACACTGATTTCTATGATCTTAAATTCCACCCCGATGCTCTATTATAGCAGAGTTTACATGTGAGAATTAGTAACACTATAATTTAGTCTATTTTCTTTTTTAAAAAAAAAATAATTTTAGAGTACCCAATTCTTTTTCTTTTCAAATAAGGGGCAATTTAGCAAGTTGGATATGTTATTGTGGGGTTTTTGCATGTGCTGGACCGCTCTTGTTTAAAATTTTAAAATTATAAATGCCTCAACAAAATATTTTCTGAGGGGAAATTTAGCGTGGCCAATCCACCTACCTGCACATCTTTGGGTTGTGAGGTGGGACCCACGCAGACACGGGGAGAATGTGCAAACTCCACACGGACAGTGACCCGGGGCCAGGATTTAAGCCGGGTTTTCGCCGCCATTCTGGCAACAGTGCTAAATATAATTTAGTCTTTACTAAGTTCTCAAGAATAAAGTAATGCATTTAAAGGAGGCACTTTACTGTTTTGTCTTTCAGAATTGTTTTTTGTCTGGTGTGAAATTTTGAAGGAAAATGGCAGATGTAAGTATTATTTTCCAAGCTACTGAAAGGAAATGTATATAATTTGCTCGGCTGTCGAGATTAAAAAGCATATGGAAAGAGTCTGCTTTTTAAAGCACATAATATACACAAGGTTCCAACAAAGTGCAATTAACCAAGCTTTTTTAAAATACGTTTAGAGTACCCAATTTTTTTCCAATTAAGGAGCAATTTACCGTGGCCAATCCACCTACCCTGCACATCTTTGGGTTGTGGGGGTGAGACCCACGCAGACACGGGGAGAATGTGCAAACTCTACACGGACAGTGGCCCAGGGCCTCAGCGCTGTGAGGCAGCAGTGCTAATCACTGCACCACCATGCGGCCTTGCGGTTAACCAAGCTGATTGGTACATTGAACATGTTACCACTTCTGTAAGCCATGCAGCCATTGTAGATGCAAACAGAACTTCATCTAACATGTTCTGTGCAGCATCTGACAAGATAGGTTCTTTTGCTTCCTTGTCTAATTATTCAAGAACTAAAATTCTTCCATTGTTCTGTCTCAGTTTATTTCTAACACAGTTTTCTGCAGTGATTCAATTCCCTAAACCTGATATCAGTGGTGCAATGTTAACATTTATCTGCTGCACACCTGAAGATTTGGGTTTGGCTCTTTCCGCTTAACTCCCCCAGTGTCTCTGGGCTGAATTGCTTGTCTGCCATCTAATGAACCTTGATTTCATCTGGCTCAACATTGGGCAGAGTTAAGCCATTGCCTTTTCCACCACTGTTTGTTCTATATCTTTCTTCGTCCCTCCATTTGAAACTCAGAGCAACAGACCTAGAATCATAGAATCCCTACTGTGCAGAAGGAGACCTTTCAGGCCATTGAGTGCGCACCGATCCTCTGAGAGAGCATCCTAACCTAGGCCCAATTCCCCACCCTCTCCTTGTGACCCCCACCTGGGGGCAATTTAGCATATCCAATCCAGCTAACCTGCATATCTTTGCACTGTTGGGGGAAACCAGAGCACCTGGAGGAAGCCCACGCAGACACAGGAAGAATGTGCAAAAAAAAATGTGCAAACCCCACACACAGTCACCCCCGAGGTCGGAATTGAACCTGGGTCCCTGATGCTGAGGCGGCAGTGCTAACCACTCTGGCATCCACAAGGGAAGGGTAGATTATTTTAGCATACTGGATATCACTCTGAAATACTTCATACGTGATTGCTGTGTGTTTAATAGTTTATAACCAATTGAAAACCACAGGTTGAATTAATTTGTATGTTTTTGTTTATAAATTTAGAGCACCCAATTCTTTTTTCCCCAATTAAGGGGCAAGTTAGCGTGGCCAATCCATCTACCCGGCACATCTTTGAGTTGTGGATGTGAAACCCACGCAGACACGTGGAGAATGTGCAAACTCCACACGGACAGTGACCTGGGGCCAGGATCGAACCCGGTTCCTCAGTGCCGTGAGGCAACAGTGCTAGCCACTGTGCTGTCCCTGAATTAATTTGGATGTTGGCTGTCGGTTTAACCTGTTTTTAAATGATTCTTTGAAAGAGATGCATGATAGTTCTGTAACTCATTGAAGCAGTGAGAGGTTTAAACTTCAATTATTGTTTTAAATTGGAAGTTGGCAGTATGCTTATGTTGGAATAATCCAGTTAAAATGTCTAAGTATCTTTCTTTTATACAGGACTTGAAGAGATACCTTTACAAACAATTGCCAAGGTAAGAATACAAATCAATCTTGCCTTATCTCTGATCGGTTACTATTTCTGACTTTTCTTTAGTTAATTTCAATTGGCTAATACCTTAGTTACTTAAAAAATTATTAATTATTATATTAATTCTGAGGTATTAATTAGACTTCTATATTTCTTAATTGCTGCCTTTCCCCTTTTTTTCTCCCTAACTTTGAAAATTGTTTTCTCTTTGACTACAATAGTCGATTTCTCATCTTTTCAATTTATATGAAAGTTTATTGCACATTCAATTTATATTCAAATTGGTGGGGGGAGGGGGGGGGGGAGTTGTTGGGGGTAGTTTAGGGGAGAAAAAGAGGAAAATGGCAAACTGTTTCAAACTTGGTGATATTGGTCTGTTGATTGTTTGTATTATTGATCCCAATGACTGGCGGATGGTATCAGACAGCCCCTTTGGCTGTTTGCAACAGGCAGAATATGGACTATACTCAGCTAGCTCGTGCTTGCCAAACCTTAAAACATAATGTTCAACATTAGATGTGATTCTGCTATTAGACAGCAGTTGTTTAGAAATCCTGATTGTGCTAGGAATTACATCGACAACCAATTTAAGATTATCAGTTGCGTTTACAGTGTCTTGCTAGAAGCTATGTATATGCACGCACACGGCCCTGTGCTTTGCAGATAACAGGATCACGGTCACATCTTTTTCAACTAAACAAAAGCTTGAGGGACAGCCATTCCATGGTTCATTCCCCATGGGAAAGCCTTGAGTAATCAGAGTCGACCTGCCTGGTTTGAATCTAAACAAAAGCTTGGTAGTTAACTGTTCTCCATTGCAACACCTCTAGCTGTCAGAGTCCAATTGGTTAGCGATCAGCAATCTCTTGTAGTAGACGTTGTAGTTACCTTTACGATTGTCATTCTTTTTTTAAATAAATTTAGAGTACCCAATTATTTTTTCCAATTAAGGGGCAATTTAGTGTGGCCAATCCACCTACTCTGCACATTTTTGGGTTGTGGGGCGAAACCCACGCAGACACAGGGAGAATGTGCAAACTCCACACGGACAGTGACCCAGAGCCGGGATCGAACCTGGGACCTGAGCGCCGTGAGGCGCTTGTGCTAACCACTAGGCCACCGTGCTGCCCCCCGATTGTCATTCTTACTGGACTTCTGGTGATGTGCTGAGTAGTTGCACATCAGGTGGCTCTCCTCTTACACCCGAAATAGCCTGCTAACACAAGGGAAAAATATCCTCGCTCCTCAACCAACATCAACCCGAAAGGAGATGCCGAATAACAGCCACTCCAGAGGCTATACAGAAAGTGGGAAAAGCCAGGAGAAGCAAATGACTGAGCTGGCAGACACACAAAATGACAAAACTCGGGCCTTGCCAGAGTGAGAACCACAAGGAGCTCCTCCTCTCCAGAGGGTGGTTGGAGGACGTTTCTCTCAAGAGAACTGAGAGAATATAGAGAGTGGCTGAAACCGATATCCAGGCTGCGGTCCGGGGTGTGGTCACAGAAGCTCTGGCAACCATAAAGGTAGTCCTAGACAAGGCAGAGAGGTTATTGGACGCCCAGGAAAGCACCATAAAGCAGCTGGAAGAGGCCTCCACAGACCAGGGCAATCAGATCGCTGTCCTGGAGAAGGAGATATCGAAGGTTGATCGCGACGCAGGGGACTCAGAGGAACGATTGAAGATCAGGAAAACTGATTGAGACGCCAACGCCTATGGAAAGCCTGCTGGAGGGGATCGAATGCAAGAATCCCACAGACTATGTGGCCCAAATGCTGGGAAATCTGGTGGGAAGGGATAGCTTCCCCAACCCACCAGAACTAGACAGAGCGCACCGGGAACTTCGTCCAAAACCCAAAGCTGGAGAACAACCAAGGGTGATAATTGCTAAAATACACCGATACCAAGACCAGGAAAGGATCCTGTGCTGGGCAAGACAAACAAAAAATTGTAACTGGGAAGGTCACCGGATCAGGATCGACCAGGACATTGGGGCTGACCTGACCAAGGACGGGCAGAGTTTAAGCAGCCCTGTACAAGAGCGGTGTAAAAGTTGGGATGCTTTACCCAGCCAAACTCTGGGTCACATTCCAAGGATTCATGCATATCTGATGAGTGCAAGATGAAAAGCTTCAAACTCTTTTTGTTCTTTCTGTAATACTAAAGCTTTTATGTTGATAAGTGTTCCTAACGTCCTCATGCTGCCACGAGTGTTGCAAAACCTTCTGCAAAGTTCACTTTTAAAGTAAATTCCTAAATAGTGGATACATGTCTGATCCTTATCCAAAAAGCAAATCTAATAACACAATTGACGGGGAAAAGTGCCATGATTTGGTTAGGTCAGTTTGTTGAATAAATATATTCACTGGGGTCAAAGCACATGTTCTGTTTAATTTTGTTAGCACAAACAGAAGTAAACATCATTTTGATGGTCATCATTTTGATCAGATAGAGAACGACTTTGAAAGCGAGATTGTTTTATATGGGCAAACTTTGTACAAAGGTGATACCGTTTAAATACGGCAACATTAAATGGCACTGTAGTTATTGCATTAGGAGTGTAGGAATTCCTTACTCGCTGTACTACTACAGTTTTGTTTAATTTGGAATCTATAGTAAGCAGAGGAGGATGGAAATGATGTTTAAACATTTAATTTATCAGGAATGGAAATAGATTGGTGGTTGTTATGTCACTGACTTGAATACTGCAGCTAATCCTGCACAGGGTATTGTGTGTTGTTTTAAAATTATATTTAATATATGGTTTAAATATGCTTTTTCTTTCATATGCGCACCTATTGTGTTATGTGACCGTTTTACAGGGGGGATAGTGAAGACATCTGAACAAATGTAGTTTTCAAGTTAATTGCAGTGGAAGTACTTGAGTTCCACTAGTGTCATAGAATCCCTACAGTGCAGAAGGAGGACATTCGGCCTATCGAGACTGCACCAACCCTTCGAAAGACCACCCTACCTAGGCCCAATCCCCCATCCTATTTCTGCAACGCCACCCTAAGGGGCAGTTTTATCATGGCCAATCCACCTAACCTGCATATCGTTGGACTGTGGGAAGAAACCGGAGCACCCGGAGGAAACCCATGCAGCCACGGGGAAAATGTACCAACGCCACATAGTCACCCGAGGTCTGAATCAAAACCGGGTCCCTGGCGTGTGAGGCACCATGTCACTCTGTGATGTGGTTGTTGCCAAATTTTCAAGCAGCTTCAGGAACCCCAGCAGAATGTTAAAATATTTTAAATTCTTGTTTGGTAATACTCCCCATCGTTGTGACCATTGATTTCCCAGTAGCTCTGTGTGGTTTTCATTACAGTTTTGCAATGAATAAAACTCTTGCTGTGTAATAATTTCAGAGATTGCACCTTTTAAAATTCTGGTACCAATGTAAAGGTGCAGCATGAATAATTCTGCATCATTGTTTTACAGTGTTGAGGGCCTTCACGCCATTGTAGTTTCTGACAGAGATGGGGTGCCTGTGATTAAAGGTAATTTATAGCTGCTCATTAAACAGTGCTTTTCACTGTGATCTTATAATTGATCAGTAATTGTTTTATGCTTCAAATTTAGCGTAGCTCCTCATGTCTTTGGCCATTATACAACGCCCAAGCAAGTTTCAAATTAGGTGATGCAGGTTAAAAACTATTGTACTTTATCTTATCCTGATTTACATAACATGAATTCCAACAGTGAACAGTTTTTCTGTAGTTTGGTCAAACACCATAGCGGTGAAATTTACCTTCAGGGGGTACAAAACACAATGCATTTATATGGTCTCTCAATTCTTTGATGCTTTACACCTAAAGAATTACTTTGAAATAGTCATTATTTTAAAGGCAAGTGCAAGGTCCTACAAACAGCACGTGAGAGTGTGCAACTAAATAACTTGAGTTGTTGGGGTTTTGGTTGGAGAGAATTGTTGGATAGGAAATAGGAAGAGTCCCCTGCCCCTCTTCCAAGAATACAATAGGATGTTATCGGAGAATCTCAAACTCTTTTACAGTTCAGAAATAGGCCATTCAGCAAGGGCTGTCTACAGAGTGCTGCTCCCCTGCCCTATCTCCGTAACTTTGCAAGTTCTATCTTTTCAGATCGAAATCCATGCGAATCAAGGGGAAAACTCTGTTAGTTGGAGTAATACCTGGCACAAAGGAAGATGGTTGTGATGATTGGAGGTCAATCATCTCAACTCCAGAACATCACTGCTGAAGTTCCTCATTGTAATGTCCGAGGCCCAACCACCTTCAGTTGCTTCATCAATGACCTGCCTTCCATCATAAGGTCAGAAGTGGGGATGTTTGTAGATGACTGAACAATCTTCAGCACCATTCACGACTCCTCCGATAATGAAGCGGTCCATGTCCCTAATGCACCAAGACCTGGACGATATCCAGGCTTAGGCTGACAAGTGGCAAGTTGCATTCGCGCCACATAAGTGCCAGGCAATGACCACTTCCTACAAGAGATAATCTAACCATCGCCCCTTGACAAGTAAATGGCATTACCCTCACTGAATCCCCCACATTCAAAATCCCAGGGGTTACCATTGATCAGAAACTGAACTGGGCTAGCCATATTAATACTGTGGCTACCAGGGCAGATAAAAGGCGAGGAGTCCTACGGCGAGTAACTCTCCTCCTGACCCTGACACCCCCCCCCCCCCCCCCCCCCCCCCCCCACTTGCCTGGAAGAGTGCAGCTCTCACAACTCGAGCAGCTTTACACCATCCAGGACAAAGCAGCCCATTTGATTGCTCCGCCTTCCACAAACATTCAAACCCTTCACCACCGACGACAGTGGCAGCCGTATGTACCATCTACACTGCAGGAGTTCAGCATGGTTCCTTAGCCAGCACCTCCCAAACCCATGACCAACACCATCCAGGAGGACAAGAGCAGCAGATACCTGGGAACCCCACCATCTGGAGGTTCACCTCCAAGTTACTCACCACCCCGACTTGGACATTTATTGTCGTTCCTTCACTGTCGCTGGGTCGCCGTCCTGGAACTCCCTCCCTCCCTAACAGCAATGTTGGTATACCTGCACCTCTGGGACCGCAGTGGTTCAAGAAGGCGACTCATCATCTCTTCTGAAAAACAAATAGGGTTGGGAAATAAATGCTGGCCTAACCAGCGATGACCACATCCCATAAATGAATTTTAAAAAAAATTATTTACCCTGTCCATACCCCTCAGAATCTTGAATATCTTCATCAAGTCTCCTCTCGCCTTTTCCCCAGGGAAAATAGCCTCAACCCCTCCAATCTATCCTCACAGTTGCAATTCTTTATCCCTAGAATCAATTTTAAATAAATTTAGAGTACCCAATTATTTTTTCCAATTGAGGGGCAATTTAGCATGGCCAATCCACCTACTCTGCACATCTTTGGGTTGTGGAAGTGAGACCCATGCAGACACGGTGAGACTGTGCAGACTCCATGGTCAGTGACCTGGGGCCGGGATTGAACCCGGGTCCTCAGCGCTGTGAGGTAGAAATGCTTACCACTGTGCCACCGTGCCGCCCCTTTATCCTAGAATCATTCTTGTGAATCTCCTCTGTACTCAAAAATGTTTTCACATCCTTCTTCAAGTATGGTGCCCACGACTGATACTCCAAATGAGGCCTAACTAGTGTCTTATACATGTTCAACATGACCTCCTTGCTCTTATACCCAATGTCCCTATTAATAAAGCCGAGGATACTATACACTTTATTAACTGCTCTCTCAATCTGCTGTGCCATCTTCAATGACTCATGTACACATAACCGAGGTCCCTTTTTTCCTGCACCTTCTTTAGATTTTCTCACTTCATCTTATACTGTCTCTCCATAATCTTCCTGCCAAAAATAATCGCCCCTCATTTCTCTGCATTGAATATCATCTGCCACTTGTCTGCCTAATTTACCAACACATCCATGTCCTTACGAAGTTCAAACTATCCTCATCACAGTTGATGTTTCCAATCTCCATAACATTTGCAGATTTTCAAATAATTCCTTGGCCACCACGGCCTAGATCATTTAATCTCTATCAGGAAGAGCAATGGCCCCAACACTGACCCCTCGGGAACTCCAGTACAAACCTTCCTCCAATCTCGCTACTCTCTGTTACTTGTCATTCAACCAATTGCTTATTGAAATGCCTACTATCCCTTTTATTCCATGAGATAGAATTTTGCTCACCAGTCTGTTGTGTGACACTGTATCAAATGCCTTTTGAAAATACATATACACCAAAAATAGTACCTCTTGTCAATAGTGCACTCCAGTCACAGCCATAATTGCACTCCATACTGGAGCATGAATCCATAAGCTTGGACTGCAGGAAAAGAAAATAAGTGCTACCAACCTAACCAAACTGACGACACTGTTGTGTGGGATGTCTGCTTTATATCAGTAAGAAGTCTTACAACACCAGGTTAAAGTCCAACAGGTTTGTTTCAAACACGAGCTTTCGGAGCACGGCTCCTTCTTCAGGTGAATGGAAAGGCTTGTTCCAGAAATGTTTATATAGACACAGTCAGAGATGCCCCGGAATGCGAGCACCTGCAGGCAATCAAATCATCAAAGATGCAGAGAGAGAGGTAACTCCAGGTTAAAGAGGTGTCTATATTTATATCAGTTATAGGTCAGTGATCTCTGTGGCGGAGGTAGATTCAATTGAGGCTTCAAAAGAGAATCGGATAATTGTTTGAAGAGAAAAGATTTGCAGGGTTACTGGAAAACTGCAAGGGAGTGGGACTAGGTGAATTGCCCTTGCAGAGGGCTAGGAGCCCGAATGGCCTCCTCCTATGCTCTTGCCTTTGTATGATTCAATGAAGTTATATTTCAGAGCTTTTTGATATTTCTTACAGCTTGCCCCCAACCCAGTCAGAATATTATTGCTGGTACATGGATCGTGATGGATTCTCCCCGTTTGCTAACGTGCTTTTCTGCAGTAGCTTGTTACGTTTGTGCAAGTGGAACAGTGGAAACTAATTGTTCCCATGGGTTATCTTCCTTCAGTTGCTAATGATAATGCACCAGAACATGCACTGAGACCTGGATTCCTCTCTACCTTCGCACTAGCAACAGATCAAGGAAGCAAATTGGGACTTTCAAAGAACAAAAGCATAATTTGCTATTACAATACATACCAGGTAATTTCTTCTCTCTCCACCTCATTAAGTGCATTTTTCTATACAGGTGTATTTTTTAATGAGGAGGTGGTGGTGTAGTTGCGGTGTCATTAGATTAGTAATTAAAAGACCCAGACTGATGCTCTGGGGGAATGGGTTCAAATCCCACCACGGCAGCTGGTGGAATTTCCGTTCAACTAATGAGCCGGAATTGAAAGCTAGTAATACAGTAGTGACCATGAAACTGTCATTGTTGTAAAAACCCATCTGGTTCACTAATATTTTTCAGGGAAGGAAATCTGCCATTTTTACATAGTCTGGGCTAAATTTGACTCCAGATGCATAGCAATGTGGTTGACTCTTGACTGCCCTCTAAAATGGTCTAGCAATACACTCAGCTCAAGGGCAATTAGACATGGGTAACAAATGTGGACCCAGCCAGCGACACCCACATCCCATGAAATAGTTTTTTTCTTAGTTCTTTGATTCTAAATTGCATTTGACTTTTTAAAATTAGATTTTATGTTTCCTCTAAAAGGGTCAAGGGTGTGTGTGTATTTCCATTTTAAATAGTTTCCAGCACCAAACCTGTACAGGAGAACTTTTGTATGTGCTCAAACCGGCTCTTGGCTGCTATCTGTGATAGGCAGTGGAACAGCACCTGTATGCTGCAGGTATACCGTTGGCCTGCAGTGGGATCCATCCTCCGAATAACCCCCCCCCCCCCTGCGCAATCCTCCCCAATATAATTATTATATATAATAATCGCTTATTGTCACAAGTAGGCTTCAATGAAGTTACTATGGAAAACCCCTAGTCACCATATTCCGGCGCCTGTTCGGGGAGGCCAGTATGGGAATTGAACCCGCGCTGCTGGCCTTGTTCTGCATTACAAGCCACCTGTTTAGCCCATCGTGCTAAACCAGCCTCAGGTACTCAACCATTTGGTTGAGGCCTTGCTCGTTTTAATCTGCTTATTGGTTAGCTGTAACGTCCAACCATTCCTTCTGACATAGTTATCTGCCCACTGAAAGGGGGCGGAGGTAATGTTTCTGCCCCTGTTTATTAGTCCGTCAACAGTATATATCAAAAACAAATGGACTGATTTTAAGAAACTTGACATTGAGTATGACCCAAGGAAGGACTTTGGAGATGATGAGGATCTAAATTCCGGAACTTTATGAAGGATGAGATGGGGAAAATAGACTTTTTAATGTTGCGGGTTTCATTTAGAATGTTTGTTTTTTGTATGTTGTGGATTATTTCAGCTGCTGTGGTGCAAAATGTCAGCAGAGTTTTCAGAGAGGCCTGTTGGATATGGATTGACCTGGCATCTCCTCAGTGTGATGGAAGTTCTCAATCAAAATATTTATTTCTTCAACTTTGCAGTTACAGAGTATTAAACAGACAGGAAGCTGCGAGAAAGGCCCATGTAATTGTAATAACATTGAGTTAGCACAGCGTGACGCAGGCATGCGCTGCCCTTCGTTTGTTAATCCTGTGTCCTGAACTCCAGTTTTATTGTAAACGCATCACCAGTGGAGATGGCCAGTCAGTTCCTACGAACTATTCTTTTTGGTTGAATTTTGACCAGAACAATGTTTGGCTTTGGTGATTTTTGAAAAAATTATTATTGCCCTTTTTGTTTTCCAGGTTGTGCAGTTTAACCGGTTGCCTTTGGTTGTGAGCTTCATAGCTAACAGCAGCGCCAACACAGGTACTTCATTATGAACAGCACGGTAGCACAGTGGATAGCACTGTTGCTTCACACGTCAGGGTCCCAGGTTCGATTCCCCGCTGGGTCACTGTCTGTGCGGAGTCTGCATGTTCTCCCCGTGTCTGCGTGGGTTTCTTCCGGGTGCTCCGGTTTCCTCCCACAAGTCCTGAAAGACATGCTGTTAGGTAATTTGGGCATTCTGAATTCTCCCTCCGTGTACCCGAACAGGTGGCGGAGTGTGGCCACTAGGAGATTTTCACAGTAACTTCATTGCAGTATTAATGTAAGCCTACTTGTGACACTATTAAAGATTATTATTATTTGGAGGTTACGCATGTTTTTTTAAATAAAGTTAGAGTATCCAGTTATGTTTTGTTTTTCAATTAAGGGGCAATTTAGCATGGAGGAGCCAGAGGAGATCCCGCCTGTGGATGATCCCGGTGGCAGGATCAAGGCCGGCCCTGGGTTAGTTGGTGGGCCCGTGTCGCCCGCCACACTCAGTGTGGTGGAGGATTCGGGCCAGGAGAGCAACTGTCTGAAGGCTGTCAGCCACCCAGTGTCGGGAGCACAGGGTGCACATGAGGCGCTCTATAGCGGGTGCGGCGCTCACTCGTGCCTGGCACTCTGTTGCCCCTCACCCCCTCTGGGGGACTCCTGGAACCTGGCACATCATAATTGAAGGTTCTTTTGTTTTTCTGCCTCCGTAGATAGTTCCGGCAGTGCCCTATTGGGCCCCCATCTCCACCAACACCCCGACTCCCTCCCTTCCCACCACCCTCCTTTCCCCTCTCTTCCCACCAACCCCATCCTTTCCCTTCTGTTGGTACAGAGGCGACAGAAGTTTAGTGCTTGAATCATTAGTTTTTTGTAGATATGTGTTGTGAACTGTTTTAATAATCAAGAGTATCCACCCCCCCCCCCCCCCCCCCCCCCCCCCCCCCTGCCCCCTTCCCGTACATTGGTACTGAGGGGAGGGTACCCTGCTTCTCCAACACAAAATTAGTGTTTGTACCGTTTGGCCTCGTACATATTTTTACTGTTTTAATAAAAAGATATGGCCAATCCACCTAACCAGCACATCTTTGAGTTGTGGGGGTGAAAACCACACAGACACGGGGAGAATGTGCAAACTCCACACGAACAAATTACCCAGGGCCAGGATTCGAACCCGGGTCCTCAGCGCTGCAGTCCCAGTGCTATCCACTGCGCCACATGCAACCCAGTTAGGTTACGCATGTTAAAATACATACCATTGTAATGATGCTGAAGACAATTGGGATACAATTTTCATATTGCTTTATCACATTGGTACATAAAGTCCATGCAAATATTGTTCCAGGACTCCAAACATGATATCCCACTCTTCACAAGACATTTTTGTCACCTGCTAGGTTAGCTGAATAGAAAAGCAGTTGCTTTTGTCAATAAAAGCAATACATGCTGTGCACATTTGGTTATAGGATTACAATAGAAGAACTTTCATGGGACTCAGCCCCATGACCTTCTGAAATGAAAATGAAATGAAATGAAAATCGCTTATTGTCACGAGTAGGCTTCAATGAAGTTACTGTGAAAAGCCCCTAGTCGCCACATTCCGGCGCCTGTCCGGGAGGCTGGTACGGGAATCGAACCGTGCTGCTGGCCTGCTTGGTCTGCTTTAAAAGCCAGCGATTTAGCCTTGTGAGCTAAACCAACTCATCTGTCTCAGATGAGAGTGCTACTAACCCAACCGAGGATTAAATTTATTTTTTTCCCCTTCACCCTCTCGGAGGGCAGCACGGTAGCATAGTGATTAGCACAGTGCAGTTGCTTCACAGCTCTGGGGTCCCAGGTTCGACTCCTGCCTTGGGGCACTCTGTGTGGAGTCTGCACATTCTCCCCGTGTTCGCGTGGGTTTCCTCCGGGTGCTCCGGTTTCCTCCCACAGTCCAAAGATATGCAGGTTAGGTGGATTGGCCATTCTAAATTGCCCTTAAGTGTCCAAAAAAAGGTTAGGTGGGGATAAATGGGATAGGGTGGAGCCGTGGGGCTTAAGTAGGGTGCTCTTTCCAAGGTGCACACTTGATGGGCTGAATGGCCTCGTTCTGCCTGTAAATTCTATGATTCTATGAGATTAGGATGGTTTTAGTCACTTACATTTGCGCTAAAATGTCTTTACAGTTGAGGCACTCACATTTGGTTACTAACACAGGTGCTCCTATGAGCTGGAGCAAGGGAAGGCTATTTTGGTATATACCAAATTGGCATAGTATGTGATTGGAATTTCCCCCTGAAGCTCCACGTGTGCAGTCTGTCTTGTAATGAGCATGTTATAATGAACATGTATGAAGTTAAACAACATAATTTGAGGGAGACCTAACCTGAACAAAGGTTAACATAGGCATTGAAATTTGTTATTTTGGACTTCATCTCCTGTGGTCTGTTTCATGCAAACTTTATTCATTTCTATTTCTGAAGATAACATTTATAGAACACTAGTCTGATGACCCAATGATGTTAACGATGGTATAAAGAGCCTTTAGTGGGCCATGTTGGCAGAACAGTTCAGGAAATGCAAAGAAATATTTTAGGCATTGACACTTCCTGCAATAACTCATCTGCCTCAATGTGTTTGACTAAAGCAAATGAAGACCTAAGCACAAACGTATGTAGAAAATAGTTCTGTGAAGATTGTATTTCTCTCCTGAAACGTACATTTTAAACAATATGTTTTTGGTGTCACAAGTAGGCTTACATTGGCACTGCATGAAGTTACTGCGAAAAGACCCTAGTTGCCACAATCCGGCGCCTGTTCGGGTACACTGGGGGAGAATTTAGAATGCCCAATTCACCTAACAAGGACGTCTTTGGGACTTATGGGAGGAAACCTCAGTGCCCGGAGGAAACCCATGCAGACACGGGGAGAACGTGCAGACTCCGCACAGTGACCCAAGCCAGGAATCGAACCCGGGTCCCTGGCGCTGTAAAGCAACCATGCTAACCACTGTGCCACCATGTGTTGAGGTCTTTTTGGAGAATGTATTACATGAGCAGCATTATCTGTTTTTAATAAAAATATGAACTAGTGTCTCCTAATGGGACTCCAACTAGTTTTATATCTTATTTTAATCCAAGTTCATTAGAACTTGTTTCTAACTTTGGTTAGGTTGCCCAGGCTTTGCAATAATATAACATTTCTATCAGTCCTGGGGTCAGGCACCAAATACATTTTAAAT
Source organism: Scyliorhinus canicula (assembly GCF_902713615.1). Taxonomy (NCBI): domain Eukaryota; kingdom Metazoa; phylum Chordata; class Chondrichthyes; order Carcharhiniformes; family Scyliorhinidae; genus Scyliorhinus; species Scyliorhinus canicula. The sequence continues at coordinate 271,108,107 of NC_052148.1, read as the reverse complement.
CCTTTCCTAGGTTTATTTACTATTTCTACAATTTATAATTCACAATATAATGTTCTTTCCCTGACCTGCAATACTGGCCCACCAAATGCAACATGAATCTGGACGCCCAGCATTGCTGCCTCCTTTTCTTACTCCTTCTGTTGTTGCTCCTTCCACTCCATGTCCAGAATTCATCAGCAATGCTGTTTCAAATTCCTGCTCTGCCACTGGATTCTCTTGCCTAACGCCAGTGACCTCGGAACCCACTTGCTTGTAGCTGGTTTTCCTCCTCTCCTGAAACAAAAAGTCACATGTGGAAAAGCTTTTTCATGCAGCGAGTGATTAACGTCTGGAATGCACCGTCAGCAAGTGTGGTGGAGGCAGGTTCAACCTGAAAAGGAAGAATGCACAGGGTTCCAGGGAGAATGGGACTAAGTGAATTGCTCATTCGGCGAGTTGGTGCAGACACGATGGGCCGAATGGCCTCCTTCTGCACTGCAACAATTCTGTGATGATGGCTCTGACTTGGTTTCACTGTCGCAGCGACAGCAGTCAGTTCCTCTGAAACTGACAGTAACTTCAGGAATCCACATATATCCAGTAGAGACAGAAATCTACAAGTTGTTGATTGTGACATCCTGTTTCTCTACAGGATGCCCTACAGACAGCAAATCTTTCAAAATAACTGATCTGATGATTATTTCCCCTTTCTGCTGTAACATTGCTGTTAAGGACCCTGACAAAGTTGCACTTTAAGAAGTATAACTCAGTAATGGTGTACTAACTAGTAACTACTACTAAAGGCCCTGGATAATCAAGTTTATATTTGTGTAATGTCAAATTTTTCCATTAAGATTTTTTAAAAAACATACAAGATTCCAAAGTTTGATCATTTTAGCTTCTGATGTGTACGTTGCAATTATTTATTTCACTTTATCCTTCAATCAGCTTTGGTTTGCTGTCTTTAAGAATTTTTCAATGCAATTGCAAGCATCTTGTTCTGGACACCTGACCGTGTCTGCGTGTAATTTTAACTAGCTGATTCTCTGCAAACTGAAATGACCTTTGCTGCTACTTCAAACTAGTCCTTAACTCAGTGCTAGTTTTCAAACAAATTGGGTATCATCTAGACATCTCTCTCCGGAGTGCGTTCTGAAGAAGCCATATTTGACTCAATGTTAACTCTGTATCTGTCTCCACATATGTTGCCAGACTTGCTGAGTTTTTCCAACTTTTTAAGCTTATTACTACAATCTTCCCCCATCCGTGCAATCCTCCCAGGTCTCTGCGTTTCCACAATTCTGACCTTTTAAGCATTCCTGATTTTGATCACTCCATCATCTGCACTTGTGCCTTCCACTTATAAGGTTATATAATTTCTTCCCTTAATCACTCCATATCTCTACACCTTAGATGCTCCTTAAAACCTCTTTCACCATTCTTTTGTCTGAATATATTGCATGGACCATGTCAAATCCTGTTCATAACCATCCTGTGCATTGGGTCATTTTATTGTGTCAATAGCACAATATAAATACAAGTTGTTAAAATCTCTTGCAATCCTTTTCTTAGTGTGCTGTCACAATAAGATTAGAGCCAGTGGTAGAGCACAGAATTTGAGACAAGTGAGTGTGATTAAGGGAGAAGGATCGAGGTTGAAGGCAAATTATTGAGGATGCTTGAATCAAACAAAAACAGAAAAAAAGGATGTACGTGTTGGCATGTGGTCCAGGGACGGGCAGCGTCTGGTCGAGGAGCCGCAGCTTCTGGGCGGGGAGCTACAGTGTCCCCTTTTTAACTCGCGGTCGCTTACCTGCCCATACAAAGCCCAAGTTCACCTTGTTGACCCGTTTAAAAAAGGACAGAGGAATAAAGATGGGGAGGCACTGAAACACAAACCGGAATCTCGGGAGAACCGTCATTTTCGCTGTCTGTACCCTCCCAGCCAGTGACAGCGCATCCCACCTTCGCAAAACTTCCATCATTTGGTCTACTAGTCGTGCCTGATTTAGCTTGTGCAGCCATTTCCGTTCCCACGCCACCTGGATGCCTTGGTACCGAAAGCTTCCCCCTACCACTCTAAACAGCAGCTCCCCACATCGGCTCTCCTGCCCCCTTGCCTGGATCGCGAACATCTCATTTTTTCCCATGTACATTTTGTAACCCGAAAACCGGCCAGAATCCCCATAATTACTTCCATCCCTTCCAATGGGTCCGACACACAAGAGCAGGCCGTCCGCGAATAGTGAGATTCTGTGTTTTACCCCATACCCCCCCCCCCCCCCCCGCCCCCCCCCCCCCCCCCCCACCGGATCAGCCACTTGAGGCTCTCAACGCAATTGCCAGCGGTTCTATGGCCAGTGCGAACAACAGCAGGGAGAGGGGGCATCCATGCCTCGCCCCCACTGGTGCAGCCTAAAATAGCCTAATGTCAGCCTGCTCGTCTGAACACTTGCCACGGTTGCCTGATGCAGCAGCCTGACCCAGTCAATGAAGCCCCGCCCAAATCCAAACCGCCCCAGTACCTCCCACAGATAATCCCATTTCACCCGGTCGAATGCCTTCTGTGTGTCCATTGCGACCACTACCTCTACGTCCCCACCCTCTGGGGGCATCATAATTACATTCAACAGCCTTCTTACATTGGCCGCCAACTGCCTCCACTTAACAAAACGTCTGGTCTTCCCCAACCACCACGTCCGGAACGCAGTCTTCAATCCTTGAGGACAAGATCTTAGCCAACAATTTGGCGTCTACATTTAGTAGGGAAATCAGTCTGTAGGACCCGAATAGCTCCGGGTCCTTATCCCGCTTCAGGATCAACGATTAAATGTCCTCATCAGCAGCGGCCTCAGTATCCCAGATAACTTTTTGTGAAACTCCATGGGGTACCCATCCGGTCCCGGGGCTTTACTCGACTGCATGGCCTTCATCCTATCTGCTATCCGATTGGGTCCTCCAGCCCTTCTACCAACTCTTTGTCAACCTTCGGGAACTTCAGCCTTCCTAAGAATTGCCTCATCCCCTCCGGCCCAGCTGAGGGTTCCGACTCTCAGCCTGCTGTAGAATTCCTCGAGTGCCTTATTGCCCCCAGCTGAATCTCCGACCAGGTTCCAATCCTTGTTTCTTACTTTCCCAATCTCCCTGGCCGCCTCCCGCTTTCTAAGCTGCTGTGCAAGCATTATTATACTGGCCTTCTCCCCATATTCATAGATCGCCCCCCACACCTTCCTCCTCTGTTCCACCGGCTTCCCTGTAGTTAACAAGCCAAACTCCGGCTGTAGCCTCCATTGTTCCCTTAGAAGCTCTGCCTCTGGGGTCTCCGCATAACTCCTATCGACCTGTAGAATTTCTGTATCAGTCAGTCCGTCTCTGCACTGTCTGCCTTCCCCTTGTGGACCCGTATCGAGATCAGCTCCCCTCTAACCACCGCCTTCAGTGCCTTCCAGACAATTGCGGCCGAAACTTCCGTGTTGTTGTCTTCCATATAGTTCTGGATACATTTTGTCAGTCACCTCCTCATCAGCTAAAAGTCCCACTTCCAGCCTCCAATGCGGGTGCTGGCCACCCTTCTTGCTCACCTGTAGGTCAACCCAGTGTGGGGCATGATCTGAGATCGTGATCGCTGAATACTCAGTGTCCACTACCCTGTCAGTAAAACCCTATTCAGGATAAAAAGTCAATCTGGGGGTACACTTTATGCACGTGCGAGTAGAAGGAAAACTCCTTCACTCTCGGCTGCCCAAGGGTCCACCTCTCCCCTCTCTCCATCTGCTTCCCCCCCCCCCCCCCCCCCCCCCCCCCCCCCCCCCCCCCCTAAATGACCAGCTTATGCAAATCCAGGTCCAGGATCTTCCCCAGCATCCGCCTTATGAACTCCACATCAATTCGGTGCATACACATTCACAAGTACCACCAGCAACCCCTAATGTACGACTCCCCATGTCCGCAACTATTCTTCCCGCCTCGAATGATACCCGCTTATTAATCAGAATCACAACCCCTCTAGTCTTAGAGTCCAGCCCCGAGTGGAAAACCTGTCCGACCCATCCCTTCCTTAATCTGACCTGGTCAGCTACTCTAAGGTGCATCCGTCCGCCTTCAGTCCCATCAAATATGCAAACCCGCGTGCCCTCTTAATTGGCCCATTCAGCCCTCTTACGTTCCATGTGATCAGTCTGGAGTGCCCCCCCTCCCCCCGCCAATCAGCCATCGCCTTTCTTGGGCCAGTCTCCAGCCCACGCATTTGCAGCCCCCCCCCCCCCCCGGCAGCCTCCGTCCCTGACCTCCCTATTGTCCCGCAGCAAAAGTCCCACCCCCGGCACCCTCCAGATGACCCACAATTCTCGGGTTCTGCCGTCGGGACCTGTTCTCTAGGTCCTCCATCTTCTCCAGGAGCCTTTTCTGCTGGTCTCTCAGCATCCCCACCTCCAACTCCACTGCAGCTTGGTTCTCCTGCTCAGTCAGTGCCTTCTCCACTTTTTGATCGCCCGATCTTGAGCATCCAGTCTGAGTTCCAGCCGCACAATTGATTCCATAATCGGGTCGAAGCATTCCTGTTCCTGCTTGGTGAAGCCCTCCTGAATGACACCGCTGTGTTGTCGAGCCAGGACTCCGGTCGTCCACCATGCCTTCTCCCGCTGCAGCCTCGGCCCAAGCCTTCTCCGTTCACCTATTTCTTCCTTTGTGAGCACTCCTGGTCCGCTTCTCCATGCACTGGTGTAGAATTCCTCATCACAGTTGCATCCAACATCAATTTTCCACATCAGATCCGGCAAACAAATCGGGGGAAAAGGTCCAAAGTTCCGACCCGAGCAGGAACCACCAAATGTGCGACCTACTCCTTCATAGCCGCCACCGGAAGTCCCCTTAGCAGCATATATTAACTAGGATAGTGGCCTCCTGGTAAAACTTCTTGCCTCTTTGTCAATGGCTATGCATTTTACTGGTTTAACACTGTGCTGTTCTCTGTCTCAAAAGGGTTGATTGTCAGTTTGGAGAAAGAGCTTGCACCATTGTTTGAAGAATTGCGCCAGGCTGTGGAAGTGTCATGAAGAGCGAAGCAAGAAAATCCGCCATCTCAAAGATTGTGAACTTACTAGCAAGTTGCTCGTGCAGCATACAGTTCCCAGGGATTTGGGTGATGCACTTAAAGCCACTTCTTCAAGCTTAACACTTCCTCAACTGAGAATGGGATCATAAATGAATTTCCTCCCACATTCTGCTTGACAGTATTTACTGCACGCCACTTGCTGCTCTGCTCAACTTCTCACTGCCACCAAATGTGGTGTTTAAGACCCCAATGTGTTTGTTTATAAAATAAATTAGAATTCTGTCATAACCCATGTTTATTGTTTTATTGTCTATTACTGTTTATTGTCTTACTTTGAAAGCTTAAGGAAGAAGAAAGGAAATTGTTACTTACGGGGCCTAATGCGTGAAAGTCTTGTTCCTACTGTTGGTGTGTAAAATTCAGTCATGTACATTTTTTAAAAAATTTATTTATTCAAAGTTTTTCAAAAAGTTTTACAGAACACTCCAAAAAGGAAAATAATACAAAGAAAAAAGGGAAACATGCCAACCAAACAAAACAACTTAACCCTCTAAACCATATATGTCAAACTCAAGGCCCGCGGGCCAAATCCGGCCCGCGGTGGAATTATCTTTGGCCCGCGAGATAATATCTAATTACTTTTTTTTTATTTTAATTTTTTTTAAAATTTAGATTAGCCAATTATTTTTTCCAATTAAGGGGCAATTTAGCGTGGCCAATCCACCTACTCTGCACATTTTTGGGTTGTGGGGGCGAAACCCACGCAGACACGGGGAGAATGTGCAAACTCCACACGGACAGCGACCCAGAGCCGGGATCGAATCTGGGACCTCAGCGCCGTGGGGCGGTTGTGCTAACCACTAGGCCACCGTGCTGCCCTAATAATATCTAATTACTATTAAAACTGGCCCCAGCAATTGAAGCGCCTATAGCGTATGATATGGCTGATGCCGAGTTTATTCAGGTATAGTGTGAATCACAAAGTGTTGGCCTGTGGAAAAATGTTTTCATTAGAAATTACTCTGGAAAAGCTCCAGATAAAGCAATAAGAAATAAATGCAACTAATTTTTTTATTTATTTAATATTTAATGTTGTTTTTATAGGCAATAACCTAAGCTTTATTAGTTCCAGGTTCAATAAGTTCATTTCAATAAGTTTTGCAAAAAAACATTGAACCAGTCCGGCCCTCGACTTGTCCCGATTTTTTAATTTTGGCCCACGGTGTATTTGAGTTTGACACCCCTGCTCTAAACGATAAACAGTTTAACAAAATTACACCCAACTCAAAACAAAATAGGACAAACGTCCCTTTCAAAAAGGAAAATAAATCAGCCCCCCCGGGTTTGCTGCTGCTGTTGACCTCCACCTAACGTTCCGCGAGAAAGTCAAGGAACGGTTGCCACCGCCCGGAGAACCCCTGCAAGGACCCTTGCAAGGCAAACTTTATCCTCTCCAGCCTGAGAAATCCTGCCATGTCATTGACCCAAGCCTCGACACTTGGGGGCTTTGCGTCCCTCCACAATAGCAAGAGCCTTCTCCAGGCTACCAAGGAGGCAAAGGCCAGAACTGCGGCCTCTTTTGACTCCTGCACTCCCGGATCCTCCGATACCCCAAATATTGCTATCCCCCAACTCGGTTTTACCCGAGTGTCCAAGACTTTGGACATGACCTTTGCAAAGACTTCCAGAACTCCGCAAGCGCCGGGCACGCCCAGGACATATGATTTGCTGGGCTCCCCGAACACCTCACACATCTGTCCTCCACCCCAAAAACCTTCCTCACCCTAGCCCCTGTCTTATGCGCCCTGTGTAACACTTGAAACTGGATTAGGCTGAACCTGGCGCAAGATGAGGAGGAATTGACCCTGCCCAGGGCGTTGGCCCACAGGCCCTCATCCAGCTCCTCCTCCCATTTACCCTTCACCTCCTCCACCAAGGCTTCCTCCGCCTCCTGGTATATCTCCAAGATCTTACCCTCTCCGACCCACACACCCGAGATCACCCTGTCCTGTATCCTTCAGGCAGGCAGCAATGAAAATTCTCCTACCTGCTTCGTGACAAACGCCCGAACCTGCATGAACCTGAAGGCATTTCCCGGGGGTAACCTGAATTTCTCCTCAGCGCCTTTAAGCTGGCTAAAGTCCCGTCAATGAATAGATCCCCCAGCCTTCTAATTCCCACCTGGTGCCAGCTTCGGAACCCACCATCTATCCAGCCCGTGGCAAACCTATGGTTATTCCATATCGGGGACCAGACTGAGGCCCCCGTCTCCCCCCTGTGCCGCCTCCATTGCCCCCAAATCTTCAGCGGTGCGGTCGCCACCGGGCTCGTGGTATACCGCGTTGGCGGAAGAGGCAGCGGTGCCGTCACCAGTGTCCCCCAGGCTAGTACCTACACAAGATGCCGCCTCCAGTCTTTTCCATGCCACTCCCTCTCCCTCCATCATCCACTTCCAAATCATCGACACGTTTGCTGCCCAGTAGTAGCTACACAGATTCGGCAGCGCCAACCGCCCCCCCCCCCTCGACTGCGCTCCAAAAACAGTCTTTTAACCTCGGGGTCTTATTGGCCCACACAAATCCCATGATACTCTTGCTCACACGCTTAAAAAAAGGCCTTGGGGATGAGGATGGGCAGGCACTGAAACAAGAACAGAAACCTAGGGAGTACCATCGTCTTGACAGACTGCACCCTACCCGCTAGGGAGAGCGGTAGCATGTCCCACCTCCTAAAGTCCTCCTCCATCTGGTCCACCAGCCGCGCCAGATTGAGCCTATGCAAGACCCCCCCCCCCCCAACTCCTGGCCACTTGAATACCCAAATACTGAACACTCCTCTCCACCATCTTGAGCGGCAGCTCCTCCAACCTCTTTTCCTGGCCCCGCACATGCACCACAAAGAGCCCGCCCCTCCCAACATTAAGCTTATATCCCGAGAAGTCTCCAAACTCCCTGAGGGTCGGCATAACCTCCCCCATCCCCTCCACCGGGTCTGTAATATATAAAAGCAAATCATCCGCATATAGTGAGATGCGGTGCTCCTCCTCCTCTCCCCCCCCCCCCTCGCCCGAACCAAACCCCTCCAGCTTCTAGATTCCCTCAGCGCCACGGCCAATGACTCAATCCAGCATCCAACTCGTCTTCTCCCCATATTCATCCACTGCTCCTTGTACCTTCTGGGCCTCAGCTTTCCCCGTCGCCAACAAGTCAAACTCCGTTTGGAGGCTCCGGCGCTCTTTCAACAGCCCGTCCTCGGGGGATTCCGCATATCTCCTATCCACCCTAAGTATCTCTCCTACTAATCTATCCCTCTCCCTCCTCTCCCTCTTCTCTCTGTGAGCCCTGATGGCGATCAGCTTCCCTCTAACCACCACCTTCAGCGCCTCCCAGACCACACTCACCGAGACCTCCCCATTGTCATTGGCCTCCATATACCTCTGTATGCACCCCCGGATCCGCCCACAGACCTCCTCATCCGCCAATAATCCCACATCCAAGCGACACAACGGGCGCTGGCCCCTCTCTTCTCCCAATGCCAGCTCCACCTAATGCGGGGCGTGATCCGAAATCACGATGGCCGAATACTCCATCCCCTCTATTCTCGGGATCAGTGCCCTGCTCACCACGAAAAAGTCTATCCGTGAATAGGCCTTGTGCACGTGGGAAAAGAAGGAAAACTCCCTCGCCCTTGGCCTAGCAAACCTCCACGGATCCACTCCCCCCCCCCCCCCCCCCCCATCTGATCCATAAACCCCCTCAGAACCTTGGCCGCAGCCGGCCTCTTACCCGACCTAGACCGATCCATTGCCGGGTCCAGTACCGTGTTGAAATCCCCGCCATAATTAGGTTCCCCACCTCCAAAACCGGGATCCGACTTAGCATCCACTTCATGAACCCTGCATCGTCCCAATTTGGGGCATATACATTCACCAGCACTACCCGGGCCCCCTGCAGCCTACCATTCACCATCACATACCGGCCCCCTTTATCCGCCACAATGCCCACCACCTCGAAAGTCACCCGCTTGCTCACCAAAATTGCTACCCCCCTGTTCTTCGCGTCCAACTGTTGCTAATTGTGCTTTTACTTAATTTGGTCTGTTTAATCACCTTGCTCTAGAGTCGCCAGGTATCTTTATGATACCACCACGAGGTTCAAAGCCAAGTGCTGATCAATAACTCAATACACCAGTTAATAAGTTTCAAATCAAAACACATTTATTATACACACAGGCAATCACTACTCATGCATAAAACTCTACTTACTGGACTATCTCTAACACTAAAAGGCCTATACTTAGCTTTGGAAATGGCCCACCAGGTCAGGGGAACAATGGCCTTTCGTTCGATTCTGAGTCTGCAGGCTTCAAGCTGGTATGGACTAGAAGCTAGGAGTGCCTATCTCGTAGCGTGCGTTGACTGGAGACTTACTTGGTTGGTGCAGCTGCCAGGCAGGTCTCTCGTTGAGAGTCACGGTCAAGAGTTGTTTCGAGCTGCTGAGAGACGCTGCCAAGAAGATCGAACTGAACTTGGGGACTCTATTTTATAGTCCCCAGGGGTTTTGCGCCCTTGTGGGAGGACCCCAGACCTGGTCCCAATTAATTGGACCATGTCCCAATCGTTTGAATCGATTTCTCCAATACTGGAGCTGTTCCCTAATCGCTGGGCGGTTCCTATGTGTCCGTTGACCTTCCTTTGTCCTGGCTCCCGCTGGCGCCGGGGAGTCTGTCTTGGTCCCGATCGTTTTAATGTTTCCAATTGTTCCTGGGGATTGCTCATTAATATGCAGATAGTTGCTGGTTTTGGTTCTGTCTGGGTTTTTGCCAGTCTTAATACACAGGAAACCTTGCACCTGCTTGTTTCCCTGTGCATGGCTGAATTTCCCTGCATTCTTTGCGAGCATCCATTTTGGAATCAGGAAGTGGCCAAACCAGGTGGCTACACAACCCGGAGTGAAAGACCCATCCCTTCCTCAGCCTGGTCTGATCCGCAGCTTTCATGTCTCCTGTAACATGGCTACGTCTGCCTTCAGTCTCTTTAAGTGCACAAATACCCAGGCCCTCTTGACCGGCCCATTTAAGCCTCTCACATTCCACGTAATCAGCCGGATCGGGGGACTACCCGCGCCCCCCCCCCCCCCACCCCACCCCCCCCCCCCCCCCCCCCCCCACACCCTGCCGACTAGCCATCCCCTTTTTTGGGCCAGCCACGTGCACACATCTCCCGCTCCTTCCAGCCCCCCAGGCGGAGGCTCCCCGCCCCGACTCTCCCTATTATCTCCAGCTCCCCCTCGGTCAATACAGCAGCAACCCAGTACCCCCCCCCCCCCCCCCCCCCCCAACTCCCCCCCCCCCCCCCTCCCCCGGCCAAGCAATTGCTTGAGCTGCCCTACTCCCCCATTGCACTCCTGTCAGTCAGCTGACCCCGGCCGCACCCGCCTCTACCACCAATCTCCGTAGAATTCCCTCCTAAAACCCAAGTTCCCCCCCCCCTCCACACCCCCTGCAAACCAATGTACACTCCAGTCCTATACCGCCTCCCTGCGTCAGGCCCCGTCCCCTCTCTTTCCGCAGGAAAGGAAAGCCCGCGCTCCCAGTCCGGGCTGACCCTGCCCTCTTGGGCGCAGCTCCATTCTCCTGCAACCTCACCCCCATCCCCAGAGGCCCAGGGTTCCCGGCCCTTTTGCCCCCCACCGAACGTGGGGAACAACCCCTCCCAGATCAGCGCAGGCACAGACAAAAAAGAAACACAAATATCACCCTCTCCCACTCCACAACATCCCCCAAAACATGCTACAGACCACTAATTTGAGTCCAGCTTCTCATTTTTGATAAAGGTCCACGCCTCGTCCGATGTATCAAAATAGTGGTGACGATCCTGATACATGACCCACAGTCGCGTGGGCTGCAACAGCCCAAACTTCACCCCCTGTCCGTGGAGAACCGCCTTGGCCCGATTAAATCCTGCCCTCTTCTTGGCCAGCTCTGCGCTCCAGTCCTGGTAAATGCAAATTTCAGCATTCTCCCACCTGCTGCTCTGCTCCTTCTTCGCCCATCTCAAGACACACTCCCTGTCGGTGTAACGGTGAAACCTCACCACCACAGCTCTCGGCGGCTCATTCGCCCTCGGCCTCCTCGCCAGGACTCTGTGCGTCCCATCCAGCTCCAAGGGCCTCGGGAAGGCTCCCGCGCCCATCAGTGTGCTCAGCATCGTAGCCACATACGCCCCAGCATCCGACCCCTCCACTCCTTCAGGGAGACCCAGAATCCGCAAATTCTTCCTTCTCGACCTGTTCTCTAGATCCTCAGATTTCTCCTGCTACTTTTTATGGAGCGCCTCGTGGGCCTCCACTTTCACCGCCAGGCCCAGGATCTCGTCCTCGTTATCAGAGGCCTTCTGCTGCACCTCTTTAATCGCTGTCCCCTGTATCCTCTGGGTCTCCCCCAGCCTTTCTATCGACGCCTTCATAGGGGCCAACATCTCTGCCTTCCATTCCGCAAAGCAGCTTCGTAGAAACTCTTGCTGCTCCCGTGACCATTGAGCCCACGCTGCCTGGTCTCCGCCCGCCGCCATCTTGCTTTTTCGCACCCGTTCTCCTCTCTTCTCTAATGCCCGTTTTTTTTTTTAAATAATTTTTATTGGAATTTTTTACAGAAAATATAAAATATAACAACAAACAATGGAAAGCAACAAAATAACCCATAACAACTGTAACACCCCCCAAACCGTATCAACGCATGTATCATATCCCCCCACCCCCCCAAGAGAACTTAAAAATAAATTAAATAAACAAACATAGTCATCGTCCCCCCCTTTTCCCTCCCCCTTTCTCCCTCCCCTTTCCCCCCTTCTCCCTCCCCTTCCCCCCTTCTCCCTCCCCTTTCCCCCTTCTCCCTCCCCTTTCCCCCTTCTCCCTCCCCTTTCCCCCTTCTCCCTCCCCCTTCTCCCTTCCCTTTCCCCCTTCTCCTTCTCCCTCCCCTTTCCCCCCTTCTCCCTCCCCTTTCCCCCCTTCTCCCTTCCCTCCCTTCTCCCTTCCCTTTCCCCCTTCTCCCTCCCTTCTCCCTTCTCCCTTCCCTTTCCCCCTTCTCCCTCCCTTCTCCCTTCCCTTTCCCCCTTCTCCCTCCCCTTTCCCCCTTCTCCCTCCCCTTTCCCCCTTTCTCCCTCCCCTTTCCCCCTTTCTCCCTCCCCTTTCCCCCTTCTCCCTCCCCCCTTCCCTTCCCCCCTTCTCCCTCCCCCCTTCCCTTCCCCCCTTCTCCCTCCCCTTCCCCCCTTCTCCCTCCCCTTCCCCCCTTCTCCCTCCCCTTCTCCCTCCCCTTCCCCCCTTCTCCCTCCCCTTCCCCCTTCTCCCTCCCCTTCCCCCCTTCTCCCTCCCCTTCCCCCTTCTCCCTCCCCTTCTCCCTCCCCTTCTCCCTCCCCTTCCCCCTTCTCCCTCCCCCTTCCCCCCTTCTCCCTCCCCTTCCCCCCTTCTCCCTCCCCTTCCCCCCTTCTCCCTCCCCTTCCCCCCTTCTCCCTCCCCTTCCCCCCTTCTCCCTCCCCTTCCCCCTCCCCTTCCCCCTCTCCCCTTCTCCCTCCCCTTCCCCCCCCTCTCCTCCTCCCTCCCCTTCCCCCCCTCTCTCCTCCCTCCCCTTCCCCCCCTCTCTCCTCCCTCCCCTTCCCCCCCTCTCTCCTCCCTCCCCTTCCCCCCCTCTCTCCCCTTCTCCCTCCCCTTCCCCCCCCTCTCTCCCCTTCTCCCCCTCTCTCCTCCCTCCCCTTCCCCCCCCCCTCTCTCTCCCCTTCTCCCTCCCCTTCCCCCCCCCTCTCTCCCCTTCTCCCTCCCCTTCCCCCCTCTCTCCCCCTCTCTCCCCCTCTCTCCCCCTCTCTCTCCCCCTCTCTCCCCCTCTCTCCCCTCTCGCCCCCTCTCTCCCCTTCTCCCCCCTCTCTCCCCTTCTCCCCCCTCTCTCCCCTTCTCCCCCCTCTCTCCCCTTCTCCCCCCTCTCTCCCCTTCTCCCCCCTCTCTCCCCCTCTCTCCCCCTCTCTCCCCCTCTCTCCCCCTCTCTCCCCCCTCTCTCCCCTTCTCCCCCTCTCTCCCCTTCTCCCCCCTCTCTCCCCTTTTCCCCCCTCTCTCCCCTTCTCCCCCTCTCTCCCCTTCTCCCCCCCTCTCTCAACTTCTCCCCCCTCTCTCCCCTTCTCCCCTTCTCCCCCCTCTCTCCCCTCTCTCCCCTTCTCCCCCCTCTCTCCCCTCTCTCCCCTTCTCCCTCCCCCCCCCCCCCCCCCCCCCCCCGGGTTGCTGCTGCTACTGCCCCAGTACCCTATCATTGAGCCAGAAAGTCAAGGAAAGGTTGCCACCGCCTAAAGAACCCTTGTACCGATCCTCTCAGGGCGAATTTGACCTTCTCTAGCTTAATAAAACCCGCCATGTCATTGATCCAGGTCTCCACGCTTGGGGGCCTCGCATCCTTCCATTGTAGCAAAATCCTTCGCCGGGCTACTAGGGACGCAAAGGCCAGCACACCGGCCTCCTTCGCCTCCTGCACTCCCGGCTCTACCCTAACCCCAAAGATCGCGAGTCCCCAGCCTGGCTTGACCCTGGATCCCACCACCCTCGACACCGTCCTCGCCACCCCCTTCCAGAACTCCTCCAGTGCCGGGCATGCCCAGAACATATGGGCATGGTTCGCTGGACTCCCCGAGCACCTGACACACCTGGTCTTCACCCCCAAAGAACCTACTCATCCTCGTCCCGGTCATGTGGGCCCTATGCAGCACCTTGAATTGGATGAGGCTAAGCCGCGCACACGAGGAGGAAGAATTAACCCTCTCCAGGGCATCAGCCCATGTCCCGTCTTCGATCTGTTCCCCCAGTTCCCCCTCAGTTTTCAGCTCCTCTACTGACACCTCCTCCACCTCCTGCATAACCTTGTAGATATCAGATATCTTCCCCTCTCCGACCCAGACCCCCGAAAGCACCCTGTCACTCACCCCCCTCACGGGAAGCGAAGGGAATCCCTCCACCTGCCGTCTAGCAAATGCCTTTACCTGCAGATACCTGAACATGTTTCCCGGGGGGAGCCCAAATTTCTCCTCCAACTCCCCCAGGCTCGCAAACCTCCCATCAATAAACTGTCTGATGCCCGCTCTGTGCCAACCCTGAAATCCCCCATCAATGTTCCCCGGAACAAACCTATGGTTCCCCCTTAACGGAGCCTCCATCGAGCCTCCCACTTCTCCCCTATGTCGCCTCCACTGCCCCCAAATCTTGAGGGTAGCCGCCACCACCGGACTCGTGGTATACCTCGTAGGAGGGAGCGGCCACGGCGCCGTTACCAGGGCCCCCAGGCTTGTATCTCCACAGGACGCCCTCTCCAGCCGTTTCCATGCTGCCCCCTCCCCCTCTTGCGCACCATCGACACATTGGCCGCCCAGTAGTACCCCGAGAGATTGGGTAACGCCAGCCCCCCCCCCCCCCCCCCCCCCCCCCCCCCATCTCTACCCCGCTCCAAGAAGACCCTCTTCACCCTCGGGTTCCCATGCGCCCAAACAAAGCTCATGATGCTGCTGGTAACCTTTCTAAAAAAGGCCCTAGGGATAAAGATGGGCAAACACTGAAAAAGGAACAAGAACCTCGGGAGAACCGTCATTTTGACGGACTGCACTCTACCCGCCAACGATAGCGGCACCATGTCCCACCTTTTAAATTCCTCCTCCATCTGCTCCACCAGCCTGGTAAAATTAAGCTTATGGAGAGTCCCCCAACTCCTGGCCACCTGCACCCCCAGATATCTGAAACTCTTCACTGCCCTCTTAAATGGGAGCCTCCCAATTCCCTCCTCCTGATCTCCCGGGTGTACTACAAATACCTCGCTCTTGCCTAAATTTAACTTATAGCCCGAGAAACCCCCAAATTCCGCCAACAGCTCCATCACCCCCGGCATTCCCCCTTCTGGATCCGCCACATACAACAGCAGGTCGTCCGCATACAGCGATACCCAATGTTCCTCCCCACCCCGCACCAGGCCCCTCCATCTCCCTGACTCCCTCAACGCCATAGCCAGAGGTTCGATCGCCAGTGCAAAGAGCAGGGGGGACAGGGGGCACCCCTGCCTGGTCCCACGGTAGAGCCTAAAGTACTCCGATCTCCTTCCATTTGTAACTATACTCGCCATCGCAGCCGCGTAGAGCAGCCTCACCCATTTGATGAATCCCTCCCCAAATCCAAACCGCTCCAGCACCTCCCACAGGTACCCCCACTCAACTCTATCAAACGCTTTCTCTGCATCCAGCGCCACCACTATCTCCGCCTCCCCCTCCACTGCCGGCATCATAATAACATTTAGCAGTCTCCGCACATTCGTGTTGAGCTGCCGTCCCTTGACAAATCCTGTCTGATCTTCGTGTATCACCCCTGGCACACAGTCCTCTATCCTGGTGGCCAGGATCTTCGCCAGCAACTTGGTGTCAACATTGAGGAGCGAGATAGGCCTGTATGATCCACACTGCAAGGGGCCCTTATCCCGCTTTAGGATCAGAGAGATCAGTGCCTGCGACATCGTCGGGGGCAAAGCCCCCCCCCCCCCCCCCCCCCCCCCCCTCCCTCCCATGCCTCATTGAAGGCTCGCACCAACAGGGGGCCCACCAGATCCGCATACTTTTTATAAAATTCGACCGGGAACCCGTCCGGCCCCAGGGCCTTACCTAACTGCATTTGTCCAATCCCCCTGACTAGCTCTTCCAACTCTATCGGCGCCCCCAGCCCCTCTACCAGCTCCTCCTGAACCCTTGGGAAACATAGCCTGTTCATGAAGCTCTCTATCTCCCCTCTCCCCATCAGAGGTTCCGACCGGTACAGTTCCTCGTAGAAGTCCCTAAAGACCCCATTTACTTCTGTCCCCTTCTGCACTACATTCCCATCCCCATCCGTCACTCCACCAATTTCCCTAGCAGCATCTCGCCTACGGAGCTGATGCGCCAACATCCTGCTCGCCTTCTCCCCATACTCATATACCGCGCCCTCCTCCACTGTGTCTCCGCCTTTCTGGTGGTCAATAAGTCAAATTTGGCCTGCAAACTACGCCGTTCCCCCAGCAACCCCTCCTCCGGTGCCTCCGCGTATCTCCTGTCCACATCCAGGAGCTCCCCCACCAGTCTCTCCCTCTCCCTCCTCTCCCTCATTTCCCTATGGGCCCGGATGGAGATCAGCTCCCCCCGGATCACTGCTTTCAGAGCCTCCCAGACCATCCCCACCCGGAACTCCCCAGTGTCATTGGTATCAAGATACCCCTCAATACTTCTCCGGACCCTCCTACACACCTCCTCATCAGCCAGCAGCCCCACATCCAGGCGCCAGAGCGGGCGCTGGTCCCGCGCCTCCCCCATCTCCAGATCAACCCAGTGCGGAGCATGGTCCGAAATCGCTATGGCCGAATACTCGGCATCCTGCACCCTCGAGATCAATCCCCTGCTCAGGATGAAAAAATCTATTCGTGAATAAACCCTATGGACATGAGAGAAAAAGGAATACTCCCGCGCTCTCGGTCTCCCAAACCTCCAGGGATCCACCCCTCCCATCTGGTCCATGAATCCCCTCAGCACTTTGGCCGCCGCCGGTCTCCTACCCGTCCTTGAACTGGACCGGTCCAGTGGGGGATCCAGCACTGTGTTAAAGTCTCCCCCCATGATCAGGCCCCCCGCCTCCAGGTCCAGAATGCGGCCCAACAAGCGCCTCATGAAGCCGGCATCATCCCAATTCGGGGCATATACATTAACCAGCACCACCTTCTCTCCCTGCAGCCTACCCTTCACCATAATATATCTGCCCTCCTTGTCCGACACCACCTCAGCCGCCTCGAACGCCACCCTCTTCCCCACCAGAATCGCCACCCCCCCCCCCCCGGTTCTTCGCATCTAATCCTGAATGATAAACCTGCCCCACCCACCCTTTCCTCAGACGAACCTGGTCCGCCACCTTCAAGTGGGTCTCCTGGAGCATAGCCACGT
Organism: Scyliorhinus canicula; assembly: GCF_902713615.1. Lineage (NCBI taxonomy): Eukaryota > Metazoa > Chordata > Chondrichthyes > Carcharhiniformes > Scyliorhinidae > Scyliorhinus > Scyliorhinus canicula. The sequence continues at coordinate 271,091,104 of NC_052148.1, read as the reverse complement.
CCGCCTTCAACCCTTTCAGATGAGAAAATACGCTAGTTCTCTTAACCGGCCCATTCAGCCCCCTCACGTTCCAGGTAATCAGCCGGATCAGAGGGCAACCTGCCCCCCTCCCCCGCCGGCTGGCCATAGCTTGTCGACTGCTCGCCCCAGGCCAGCTCGTCCCGCCCGACCCGTTCCCCATGGCGATAACGCCTCTCCTCTACTGCCCCGGCCCACACCAGCTCCTTCCTGACCATTCCAGCAGCAACCCGGTATCCCACCCAAACCCCCCCCCCCCCCCCCCCCCCCCCCCCCGGCTAGGACCCCTCCTAGCCGCGACGCACCCTCCATGGTACTTCCGTGAGTCAGCTGACTTCTGCTGACCCGGCAGCTCCCGCCAAAACCCATCCCCTCCCGGCATGGGGTCATCCCCCTCTTGCCACACCTCCTTGGCACCGCTTCAGCGCGGGAAAGAAAACCAGTAGAGGCCCCACCCCCAGCTCCGCCCCCCCTGCCCCTCAGCGCGGGAAACCAGAGGAAAGCCCGCGCTTTCACACTGCCACACCCCACCCTTCTGACGCAGCTCCTCAAAATCCAGTTTCACCCCAACCCCCAGCCCTGTACAGAAAAGAACATATAAAATACAAACCCCCAACATTCCCCACATACCCCACAACCATGCCCACCAAACAGACCCACCCGGAAACAGAGCAAAAAGAAAACCAGCATAAAAAACACATGTCAAAGTTAAAGAACAGCAACAGTGAAAACAGCAACGGCTATAGTGTGTCCCCAGGCCCTAGTTCGAGTCCAGCTTCTCCGCCTGTACAAAGGCCCACGCCTCCTCCGGGGACTCGAAGTAGTGGTGCCGGTCCTTATATGTCACCCACAGACGCGCAGGCTGCAGCATTCCAAATCTGACCTGCTTGGCATGCAGCACCGCCTTCGTCCGGTTGAACCCGGCCCGCCGCTTTGCCACCTCCGCATTCCAGTCCTGGTAGATTCTCACTACCGAATTCTCCCACTTGCTGCTCCTCTCTTTCTTGGCCCAGTGCAGCACACACTCCCGGTCGCTGAGTCGATGGAACCGCACCAGCACCGCCCGCGGGGGTTCATTTGCCTTAGGCCTCCTGGCCAGCACTCTATGAGCTCCCTCAAGCTCCAGGGGCAAATGGAAGGACCCCGCTCCCATCAACGAGCTCAACATCGTGGTCCCATACGCCGGGAGATCCGACCCCTCCAGCCCCTCCGCCAGGCCCAGGATCCTCAAATTCTTTCGCCTCGTGCAAACGTCCAGCTCCTCCAAGCGGTCCTGCCACTTTTTGTGAAGTGCCTCGTACAACTCCACTTTCCCCACGAGGACCACGGCCTCCTCCTCCCTCTCAGCGGCCTGCTGCTGCAACTCCCGAATGGACGCCTCCTGTGCCGCCTGGGTCCCAAGCAGCTTGTTGATAGTCGCATTCAGGGAGTCCAGCAACTCAGCCTTCAGCTCCGCAAAACAGCGCAGAAGAGAGGCCTGCTGCTCCTGCGCCCACTCCCACCAGTCCTCGGGTGTTCCGCCAGCCGCCATTTTGTCCTTCTTCCCCCGCTTTTCTTGGGGAGCTGCTGCAGCTTTTCCCTTTGCCCCACTCTGGGTGAGCACCATAAATTATGGGGAATGCTCCTCTAGACACCTTCCCCCACTGGGAATCGTCGAAACAGCGCCGTTTGGGGCCCTCAAATCGGCCCAAAAGTCCTTAAGTAGCGGGAGCTGCCGAACGTGCGGCTTAGCTCCGCATAGCCGCAACCGGAAGTCCTAATGCCCCTTTTTTTGACCGCTCCGCTCCATTCCATACAGTGCTGGGGGGGGGGGGGAACCTCACTGCCCGTCTTCCCACACCGAGAATCGTCAACCCAGTGCCACGGGGGCTCCTTAAAAGGGCCCAAAAGTCCGTTATCGGCGGGAGATGCCGACAGTGCGACCTACCCAGGCATAGCCGCAACCAGAAGTCAATCATGTACATTTTGTTAGCGCCTGTAAAGGCTGCTGATAGTTACTTGCTTAGGAAGTCCCGACATAATTTGGAATAAAACATAGAACATCGAACAGTACAGCACAGAACAGGCCCTTCGGCCCTCGATGTTGTGCCGAGCAATGATCACCCTACTCAAACCCACGTATCCACCCTATACCCGTAACCCAACAACCCCCCCCTTAACATTACTTTTTTAGGACACTACGGGCAATTTATCATGGCCAATCCACCTAACCCGCACATCTTTGGACTGTGGGAGGAAACCGGAGCACCCGGAGGAAACCCACGCACACACGGGGAGGACGTGCAGACTCCGCACAGACAGTGACCCAGCCGGGAATCGAACCTGGGACCCTGGAGCTGTGAAGCATTTATGCTAACTACCATGCTACCGTGCTGCCCTTCATAATGCCTACCACACTTCATAATGAGTTAATCAAAGCTGTCAAATGTTTTAACTTTATTTGTTGATAATTTACAGCAAAGTATCATACACATTACAGCATAACATTTGTTAAATTAACACTCTAGAAGCAGTTATTATTTTCTGTACAGGCTGAATGATTTAAAATCTAGTCAGTTGATCTAATTGTTGCACCGTGGCAGCCGTGCTCAGCACATCGTTGTCAAAGTTGTAGATTCATGCCCCCCCCTTTGGAGACCTGAATCACACAAATCTAGACTGATGCTCCGGTGCTGCATTGTCAGACGTGCCAGCTTTTGGTTCAGACAGTAAACTGAGGCTCCCATTACCAGTTTGCAGAGGGCGGGGGGGGTCCTCTTCTGTGCACCGTCCAAAGGTTTCATCCTTCAGCATCACTGGCCATTATCAGGTTGCAGTGTGCAAAAGAGCGGCTGGTTTAGCTCACTAGGCTAAATCGCTGGTTTTAAAGCAGACCAGCAGCACGGTTCGATTCCCGTACCAGCCTCCCCGGACAGACGCCGGAATGTGGTGACTAGGGGCTTTTCACAGTAACTTCATTGAAGCCTACTCGTGACAATAAGCGATTTTCATTTCATTTTTCATTTTCAAGTGTTTCCCTGCTTTACCACACTTCATAAGCACGTCATCCCTTATAAAATGAGCTCAGGGAGCTCAGTTTGCAAAAAGAAGTCTTTCTTTTACTGCTGAATTTTAAAACCCTCCTACCCCATTTTCCCTGCAAGGAAAATATCATTCAGACCATCTCCAGCGACCGTGCTACTGAGGATTAAGAATTATTGCACCAAAATGCTTCACTTAAAAATAGCACATTAGAGAACTTGTAAAAAGGTCAGGACTTGCCGCCAAGGGGGGGTTCAGGACAGGGTGCTCCCGGGGACGTGGGTTGGTGAGGGGAGGATCTCAGCAATCTACCAACTGATGCAGGAGGGTGAGGAGGCCTCGGTGGAGGAGCTGAAGGATAAGTGGGAGAAGGAGCTGGGAGAGGAGATTGATGAGGGAACGTGGGCAGATGCCCTGGAGAGGGTGAATTCCTCCTTCTCCTGCGCGAGGCTTAGTTTGATTCAACTAAAGGTGCTGCGTAGGGCGCACATGACTGGGACAAGGCTTAGCCGGTTCTTTGGGGGGAGAGGACAGGTGTTCGGGTAGCCCGGCAAACCACAGCCACATGTTTTGGGTGTGCTCGGCGCTGGAGGGCTTTTGGAGGGGCGTCGCGGAGATTTTGCCAAGGCTGGTTGGTCAATTTCAGCAGCAACCCAGGGTGCGGGGGGGAGGGTTCTTTACTGGGTATGTGCATTTGTTTCCATGTTATTTAATTATTATTTTTGTTAATTTATTGCTTCTGTATTGGGGCGGGGTTACTGTTTTTTCTCTTTTTTTCCATGTTGTTGGTTAAAATTTGTTGAAAATTTGAATAAAAATTATTTTTTTAAAAAGGTCAGGACTTTCGACAAGTGTCGAAGCTGCTGCAGCAACCTGGTGGCATTGTAGATGGTGATATTTCAGACGGTGAAATTAGCTGCAAATATATCATTCAGGCTTATTTGTAACATTTAAAAATTGGGCCAGGAATTGATAAGAAACCACAGGTTGACATGGATTCCTCCTGCCTTTTTTAATCAACCTGCTTGTATAACAAGTAAGAAAACAACTAAGACTGGAATTCTCTTAATAGCATTGCTGAAAGATTCAATTCCAACTTTGTTCTACAATGACCCGGTTAAATATGTAAAACCGCGGTTATTCTGAGAAACCTGGGAGGAAATTAGTTCTTGTCTCTTATCAGTAGATGTTGCGATTTTAAAATGTGTAAAGGGGGCTGGTTTAGCACACTGGGCTAAATCGCTGGCTTTTAAAGCAGACCAAGGCAGGCCAGCAGCACGGTTCAATTCCCGTACCGGCCTCCCCGAACAGGCGCTGGAATGTGGCGACTAGGGGCTTTTCACAGTAACTTCATTGAAGCCTACTTGTGACAATAAGCGATTTTCATTCATTTTCATTTCATGTTCAGATGGCAAATTATATTTAATATCAAGCTATAACTTCACAAAATAAATTATTTTCCAGTTAACATATTATTCCGGTATCATTGCCTTTTTGGCTTGGTCAAATCTCGCCCCCTTCCTCAGGCAGAATTATGCTGGTTTTGTGACAATTCTTCAAGCAATTTCTTTTTTTTTTAAAGTTAGGAGTACCCAATTATTTTTTTTCCAAGGGGCAATTTAGAGTGGCCAATCCACCTAACCTGCACATCTTTTGGGTTGTGGGGCAGCACGGTAGCACAAGTGATTAGCACTGTGGCTTCACAGCGCCAGGGTCCCAGGTTCGATTCCCGGTTTGGGTCACTGTCTGTGCGGAGTCTGCACGTTCTCCCCGTGTCTGCGTGGGTTTCCTCCGGGTGCTCCGGTTTCCTCCCACAGTCCAAAGGCTTGAAAGTTAGGTGCATTAGCCATGATAAATTGCCCTTCGTGACCAAGAAAAGGTTAGGAGGGGTTATAGGGTTACGGGGATAGGGTGGAAGTGAGGGCATAAGTGGGTCGGTGCAGACTCGATGGGCCGAATGGCCTCCTGCTGCACTGTATGTTCTATGACGAACTTGGCGCGATTTCAATTTAACATTATAACTTCAAAATGAAGGTAAAATCTCCTTCAGCCACAAAAACCCTGGCAGTGCTAACCTAGTCTGAAGGAAAATAGTCGGTGATACTCTTGACCTACTTTCTTCACAACACTGGTTAGCTAGGTTAACTGAACTATTTCCAATATCTAGCATCAACAACAACACAAAAAAGAACTCTAGCCACCTTTATGACGTGGGTTTCACAAAAACAGATAGCCATAAGTTAAAATGACCACATCAAAACCTGCACCTGCTTTTATTCAACAAAGGGCATTTTATTTTCAGCTGGCACCTCCACAGGAAACACTCACTGAAAACATCATTAAAATGGCGATGATTTAACTGGTGATGAGCAAGTCAAAGGAGGAAAAAACACAGCTGCCGTTTAAAATGCTTTTTAAAAATGTAACATTCTCACTTGGTTCTCTTAAAAAGAATGAAGTTTCAAATCACAAATATTTGCATCAGAAATACTATTGTAACAAACCAGCACACACACATACGGGATGTTGAGAAGCTTAAGAACGTAGTCAATTTCTAGATTAAGGTGTTCACTTCCTTTTGTTGCAAGTGGTGGATGACGGAGTAAAACGGTGAGTGTTCCAGATAGCATTGAAACACATCTTTATCCTTTCCACCTTTTTGACTAATTGTACCCAATTAAGTTTATTTACAATGCAGAAATACGCTTGTCTATGCCCCACACAAACCACGTTCCACCCCCTACTTGATCTCATCGTGGAAGCTTAAACACACAAAAGAGGAAGGAGTAGCTTATCTAGTTTCCTCTTCAATGCATCTCTGCCAGGGTAGTGGGTTCCATCTTCTCTCAAGTGAGTGGTGAGATTAAGTCCCATCATGACTTAAAGTTTAGGTTATCGCTCAGTCCTTTTCCGAGAAGAACCCCAACTTGCTCAGTCTCTGAATCGTGGTAGCCTCTCTTGTATCATTCTCTCTCCAGCGAGTCTGTGTCCTTTTATGTAATCAGGAACTGCACAGCACTCCTAAGTGTGGTTTCTAAGTTCAGCATAACTTCGGTTTTTGAGTTCTGTTCCTCTAGAAATGGTCCCCGGCGCTTTACATTTGTCATGGCTTTGTTAGATTGGCGTGCTATGCTCTAATGTCAAAGAATTACAGAAGGAAAACGAAAGCATAATTAATTGATTTCCCTTCCAAACTCCTCCATTTGTTGACAAGTTTCTTATCAAAAACTGGCCGTCTTGTATCACTGGAGATGAGCGTTCTTGCTGGTTTGGTTTTAAGTTTTTGCTGCTTTCTTCATTTGAGTCTGAAATCAAAAACAAATTGAGCTGGACAAAAACAAAATACGATCATCAACCTGAAACGACAACTCGCGCTCTCTCTGCCGCCCAAGCTGAATATTTCCAACCTTTTCCAAATTAGAGGTTGTGCCTGGATTGCAGTAACTACCGCATTGGCGTTGAGTGAGCGATTTTATACCCATTGCTGCACAAAACTAACTGCTCCTCCACAGAATGTATTCATAGGTAACCTGCCGGAACCACACTGCATATTCAGATTCTAACCAATGGTGCAGAACAGGGGTCTGTCAAAAATAACCTAGAAAGTGGGCCTCGCGCAACCTGCCTACACCTCTCTCACCAATTAATTTTGAAACCGGAGGGGCAGCACGGTGGCCTAGTGGTTAGCACAACCGCCTCACGATGCTGAGGTCCCAGGTTCGATCCCGGCTCTGGGTCACTGTACGTGTGGAGTTTGCACATTCTCCCCGTGTTTGCGTGGGTCTCGCCCCCACAACCCAAAAATGTGCAGAGTAGGTGGATTGGCCACGCTAAATTGCCCCTTAATTGGAAAAAATAATTGGGTAATCTAAATTTATTTAAAAAAATAAATTTAAAAAAAAATTTTGAAACCTGCACTTGGGCACCATGATCAGTCAATTCAGCCGACAGCTAGTTACTGAAGTTCGTTGGTCATGACAGGACAAGGAGGTCTTCAGCTGCTTGGTGGTTCAGTGGTTAGCACTGCTGCCTCACAGTGCCAGGGACCCGGGTTCAATTCTGGCCTTGATTGACTGGCGTTTGCACGTTCTCCCTGTGTCTGGGTAGGTTTCCTCCCACAGTCCAAAGATGGGCAGGTTAGGTGGATTGGCCACCATAAATTGTCTCTTTAGTGTCCAAATCTGGGGTTGCGGGGATGGAGTGCCCAGGTAGGGAGTGTTCTTTCGGAGAGTCGGTGCAGACTCGATGGGCCGAATGGTCTCCGCCTGCACTGTCAGGAGTCTATTATTACGTTATTCAATCCACCCCCTCCCTCACCTGACCCTCAATAGGTAACCAGATCATCAACAAGTTTCACATTACACAAGTAAACCCAAAATGTATTTTTCTCTATATTTACACAATTAAGCGCCATGTTTTTGAGAGAGGGTCTATGGAGAACATGGGAGAGAGGCCATTATCATCTAGAAGGACAAGGGCAGTGAAATAGTCCAGATCCCTCATGCAGAGAACGGTAAAGGTACCTCTCGCCCTATGCGCAAAAGGTTGAAGTCATAACTTGTGGAAGCTTTATTACTCCAATCATTTTATACACGCAACTTGCTAATTCATGTCTTCGACACTGTCTACCATTCATCTAACGTCTACCAGTTCTGACAGTCCAGTCACCATGATCGCCCACAATGGCCAGTTAACCCGGAATAATTACCTCCGAATGTGATCTGGAAACCAAGAACGATACAGCACAGGAAGAGGCCATTCAATAGGACTCAGCCATCCTGCTGTTCACCAGCTCTCTATCTCAAAGTCTCCACATTGAAGCCTTGGCTGGGCCATGGTAGAAAACTCCTTTGCCCTTTATACAGCAGCATTAAGGTTCAGCTATAACCAGCAGTGGGAATTCAGAACACCCTGATGGTGGAACTGGTAAATTATTGAAATAAACCCTTTTTGTAATCCATTCTTGACATGTAAGTGGCAGTGACAACATTTATTGCCCCTGACTAACTGCCATCGAAGTGGTGGGCAGCTGCCTATGACTGCATGGCGCACTGGGGCCATCTCAAAGCTCAGCTCAGAGTCAGTCCCACTGGTGTGGGGTCATGTGGGCCAGACCAGGTAAAGATGGCAGATTTCCTTCTCTAAAGGGATGTTCGTCAATCGGGGTTGGGGGGGGGGGGGGGTTTAAATGACAAAGCGGCCGTTTCAGAATCATTATTATTAATAACTAGCATTTCATGTCAGATTTGTTACATCCAAATCCTTCCAGCTGTGGAGGTGGGATTTGAACACATGGCTCAGTGGGGTCCTCTGGGTTACTGGGCCACGATATTATTGGACCCCTCACAGGGAGGTGTGCACAATGGACGGAACTGTCCAACTATACACTGACCACCAGAAAAACCTGCAGGACGAGAAAGATAACTAACCAGCTGATTCGCCATGGACCAACACAAAGGAGAACCAAAGTTACAGAGGCTGCAAGTGTTCTGATAAATGGTTTACACATTGATAATTTAAAAAAAAATTTAAAGTGCCCGATCCTTTTTTTCCAATCAAGGGGCAATTTAGCGTGGCCAATCCACCTACCCTGCACATCTTTGGGTTGTGGAGGTGAAACCCACGCAGACACAGGGAGAATGTGCAAACTCCACACGGACTGTGACCCAGAGCCGCGATCGAACCCGGGTGCTTGGCACCGTGAGGCAGCAGTGCTAACCACTGCGTCACCGTACCGCCCCTCACAGGTTGATAATTAAAGTTTCCGAAGAATGTCGAAGTCTTGGAGAGGGTGCAGAGGAGATTTACTGGAACGGTTCCCGGGGGGGGGGGGGGGGGGCTCAGTTAATGTGGAGAGAGTTGGGACTGTTCTCAGAGCAGAGGGGAGATTTAATAATGATGTTCAAAAATCATGAAGGGGTTTTGTAAAGTAACTAAGAAATTTTTCAGTGTCAGTAACCAGACGGCAGAGATTTAAAGTAATTGACCAAAAACAAAAACCCCAAAATGTGAGGTGACGGGAATTTGTACACAGATCTGGAATCTACTGATAGGCTGCTGGAAGCAGATTTAGTAACTTGCAAACGAGAAGTGGATGAATACCTGAAGGGACAATAATTGCCACTCTGATTTTGTTTGGATTTTGGAGCAGCAGCATCATCTTAGAATTGTGATGTAACAGTAACTAAGACAACCTGCCCTTGCCCTCTGAACTGCCCAGAGCGACAGTGAGAGGCAGCGACATGTTGACAATAGCTATTTGTCCCCTTCAAAGCTCAAAACACTCACTGTAATTATTTCTATTTTGAACTGTAGATGCCATTCCCATTATGCCCCAAACCTTCCAACAATGTCACAATACCAGGGGCTCTTCATACTCAAAACCCACCAATCTTAAACCAATCTTAAATAGCCACTCACCAGTTTCCATCTTATTAACTTGATCCATTCATCAGCTTCAACTCCCGTCTTTGTACACATGTAATACGTCCTTTCGGGAAATACCAAACTGAAAGAAAGGTTCAGCAACACATTATTGATACAAATTGAAACATAAGATTTACGATACTTTACACTGTGTATCAGGATGGAGAATTACAATGTCTTTTGTTTGTTTTTTATTGTTCCGTTCTCAACATTCAAGTCAACAGATAGCAGTTTTGGTTAACAAGCCAAAATTGGTCTGTTTTAAATAAATGTTTAGATCTGCACCACACCAGCAGCAAAATATATGCAGCTGACAGTAGCCCTCATGTGGCTCTGAAGGAGCTGTGCAAAAGCAGCAAAGGTCGATTAGGCTCAGATATGTCTATCTCTTCACCTTAGCCTCTTTATTGAGCGTCAAGCTCCAATGGTGTCAGCACTGGGAGCTGGGGGGGGGGGGGGGGGCACTGGGAGCGGGGGGGGGGGGCACTGGGAGCGGGGGGGGGCGCTGAGTGCAGGGGGGGCACTGAGTGCAGGGGGAGCACTGAGTGCAGGGGGGAAGTACGGAGTGAGGGGGGAAGTACAGAGTGAGGGGGGAGTACGGAGTGAGGGGGAGAGTACGGAGTGAGGGGGGAGTACGGAGTGAGGGGGGAGTACGGAGTGAGGGGGGGAGTACGGAGTGAGGGGGGAGTACGGAGTGAGGGGGAGTACGGAGTGAGGGGGAGTACGGAGTGAGGGGGAGAGTACGGAGTGAGGGGGAGAGTACGGAGTGAGGGGGAGAGTACGGAGTGAGGGGTGGGAGTACGGAGTGAGGGGGTGGGAGTACGGAGTGAGGGGAGAGTATGGAGTGAGGGGAGAGTATGGAGTGAGGGGGGAGTACGGAGTGAGGGGGGAGTACGGAGTGAGGGGTGGGAGTACGGAGTGAGGGGTGGGAGTACGGAGTGAGGGGTGGGAGTACGGAGTGAGGGGGAGTACGGAGTGAGGGGGGAGTACGGAGTGAGGGGGGAGTACGGAGTGAGGGGTGGGAGTATGGAGTGAGGGGGAGTATGGAGTGAGGGGGAGTACGGAGTGAGGGGAGTACGGAGTGAGGGGGGAGTATGGAGTGAGGGGGGAAGTACGGAGTGAGGGGGAGAGTACGGAGTGAGGGGGGGAAGTACGGAGGGGGGGAGTACGGAGTGAGGGGGGAGAGTACGGAGTGGGGGGAGAGTACGGAGTGAGGGGGGGAGTACGGAGTGAGGGGGGAGTACGGAGTGAGGGGGGAGTACGGAGTGAGGGGAAGTACGGAGTGAGGGGGAGAGTACGGAGTGAGGGGGGAGTACGGAGTGAGGGGGGAGTATGGAGTGAGGGGGGGAGTACGGAGTGAGGGGGGGGGAAGTATGGAGTGAGGGGGGAGTACGGAGTGAGGGGGGAGTATGGAGTGAGGGGGAGAGTATGGAGTGAGGGGGAGAGTACGGAGTGAGGGGGAGAGTACGGAGTGAGGGGGGAGTACGGAGTGAGGGGGGGAGTACGGAGTGAGGGGGAGAGTACGGAGTGAGGGGGGAGAGTACGGAGTGAGGGGGGAGTACGGAGTGAGGGGGGAGAGTACGGAGAGAGGGGGAGAGTACGGAGTGAGGGGGAGAGTACGGAGTGAGGGGGGAGAGTACGGAGTGAGGGGGGAGTACGGAGTGAGGGGGGGGAGTACGGAGTGAGGGGGGGAAGTACGGAGTGAGGGGGGGGAGTATGGAGTGAGGGGGGAGTACGGAGTGAGGGGGAGAGTACGGAGTGAGGGGGAGAGAGTACGGAGGAGGGGGAGTACGGAGTGAGGGGGGAGTACGGAGGAGTGAGGGGAAGTACGGAGTGAGGGGGAGAGTACGGAGTGGGGGGAGTATGGAGTGAGGGGGGAGTATGGAGTCAGGGGGGGAGTACGGAGTGGGGGGAAGTATGGAGTGAGGGGGAGTACGGAGTGAGGGGGAGAGTACGGAGTGAGGGGGAGAGTACGGAGTGAGGGGGATTACGGAGTGAGGGGGAGAGTACGGAGTGAGGGGGAGAGTACGGAGTGAGGGGGAGAGTACGGAGTGAGGGGGGAGTACGGAGTGAGGGGGGAGAGTACGGAGGGGGAGAGTACGGAGTGAGGGGGAGAGTACGGAGTGAGGGGGGAGTACGGAGTGAGGGGGGAGAGTACGGAGTGATGGGGGAGTACGGAGTGAGGGGGAGAGTACGGAGTGAGGGGGGGGAGAGTACGGAGTGAGGGGGGGGGAGAGTACGGAGTGAGGGGGGTGGGGGGGAGTACGGAGTGAGGGGTGGGAGTACGGAGTGAGGGGGGAGTACGGAGTGAGGGGGGGAAGTACGGAGTGAGGGGGGAGTATGGAGTGAGGGGGGAGTACGGAGTGAGGGGTGGGAGTACGGAGGAGGGGGGAAGTACGGAGTGAGGGGGGAGATGGAGTGAGGGGGGAGTACGGAGTGAGGGGGGAGAGTACGGGTGAAGGGGAGAGTACGGAGTGAGGGGGGGGGAGTACGGAGTGAGGGGGGAGTACGGGGAGTGAGGGGAAGTACGGAGTGAGGGGGAGAGTACGGAGTGAGGGGGGAGTATGGAGTGAGTGGGGGGGAGTATGGAGTGAGGGGGGGAGTACGGAGTGAGGGGGAAGTGAGGTGTAGGGGGGAGTACGGAGTGAGGGGGAGTATGGAGTGAGGGGGAGAGTACGGAGTGAGGGGGAGAGTACGGAGTGAGGGGTGGAGTACGGAGTGAGGGGGAGAGTACGGAGTGAGGGGGGAGAGACGGAGTGAGGGGGAGAGTACGGAGTGAGGGGGGAGTACGGAGTGAGGGGGAGAGTACGGAGTGAGGGGGAGAGTACGGAGTGAGGGGGGAGTACGGAGTGAGGGGGGAGACGGAGGAGGGGGGAGAGTACGGAGTGATGGGGGAGTACGGAGTGAGGGGGAGAGTACGGAAGGGGGGGAGAGTACGGAGTGAGGGGGGAGAGTACGGAGTGAGGGGGGAGTACGGAGTGGGGGGTGGGAGTACGGAGTGAGGGGGGGAGTACGGAGTGAGGGGTGGGAGTACGGAGTGAGGGGGGGAAGTACGGAGTGAGGGGGGAGTATGGAGTGAGGGGGGAGTACGGAGTGAGGGGAGAAGTACGGAGTGAGGGGGGAGTATGGAGTGAGGGGGGAGTATGGAGTGAGGGGGAGAGTATGGAGTGAGGGGGGAGAGTACGGAGTGAGGGGGAGTACGGAGTGAGGGGGAGAGTACGGAGTGGGGGGAAGTACGGAGTGAGGGGGTACGGAGAGTGAGGGGGGGTACGGAGTGAGGGGGAGAGTACGGAGTGAGGGGTGGGAGTACGGAGTGAGGGGGGGGGAGTACGGAGTGAGGGGTGGGAGTACGGAGTGAAGGGGAAGTACGGAGTGAGGGGGGAGTACGGAGTGAGGGGGGGAGTACGGAGTGAGGGGGGAGTACGGAGTGAGGGGTGGGAGTACGGAGTGAGGGGGGAAGTACGGAGTGAGGGGGGAGTATGGAGTGAGGGGGGAGTACGGAGTGAGGGGTGGGAGTACGGAGTGAGGGGGGGAAGTACGGAGTGAGGGGGGGAAGTACGGAGTGAGGGGGAGTATGGAGTGAGGGGGGAGTACGGAGTGAGGGGGGAGAGTACGGAGTGAGGGGGAGAGTACGGAGTGAGGGGGGGAGTACGGAGTGAGGGGGGAGTACGGAGTGAGGGGAAGTACGGAGTGAGGGGGAGAGTACGGAGTGAGGGGGGAGTACGGAGTGAGGGGGGAGTATGGAGTGAGGGGGGGAGTACGGAGTGAGGGGGAAGTATGGAGTGAGGGGGGAGTACGGAGGGGGGGGGAGTAGGGAGTGAGGGGGAGAGTATGGAGTGAGGGGGAGAGTACGGAGTGAGGGGGAGAAGGAGTGAGGGGGGAGTACGGAGTGAGGGGGGAGAGTACGGAGTGAGGGGGAGAGTACGGAGTGAGGGGGAGAGTACGGAGTGAGGGGGAGTACGGAGTGAGGGGGGAGAGTACGGAGAGAGGGGAGGTACGGAGTGAGGGGGAGAGTACGGAGTGAGGGGGAGTACGGAGTGAGGGGGGAGTACGGAGTGAGGGGTGGGAGTACGGAGGAGGGGGGGAAGTACGGAGTGGGGGGGAGTATGGAGTGAGGGGGGAGTACGGAGTGAGGGGGGAGAGTACGGAGTGAGGGGGAGAGTACGGAGTGAGGGGGGAGTACGGAGTGAGGGGGAGGTACGGAGTGAGGGGAAGTACGGAGTGAGGGGGAGAGTACGGAGTGAGGGGGGAGTATGGAGTGAGGGGGGAGTATGGAGTCAGGGGGGGAGTACGGAGTGAGGGGGAAGTATGGAGGAGGGGGGGAGTACGGAGTGAGGGGGAGAGTACGGAGTGAGGGGGGAGAGTACGGAGTGAGGGGGGATTACGGAGTGAGGGGGAGAGTACGGAGTGAGGGGGAGAGAGGAGTGAGGGGGAGAGGACGGAGTGAGGGGGGAGTACGGAGTGAGGGGGAGAGAGTACGGAGTGAGGGGGAGAGTACGGAGTGAGGGGGAGAGTACGGAGTGAGGGGGAGTACGGAGTGAGGGGGGAGAGTACGGAGTGATGGGGGGAGTACGGAGTGAGGGGGAGAGTACGGAGTGAGGGGGGGAGAGTACGGAGTGAGGGGGGAGAGTACGGAGTGAGGGGGGAGTACGGAGTGAGGGGTGGGAGTACGGAGTGAGGGGGAGTACGGAGTGAGGGGGGAAGTACGGAGGGAGGGGGGAGTATGGAGTGAGGGGGGAGTACGGAGTGAGGGGTGGGAGTACGGAGGGGAGGGGGGAAGTACGGAGTGAGGGGGGGAGTTATGGAGTGAGGGGGGAGTACGGAGTGAGGGGGGAGAGTACGGAGTGAAGGGGGAGAGTACGGAGTGAGGGGGGAGTACGGAGTGAGGGGGGAGTACGGAGTGAGGGGAAGTACGGAGTGAGGGGGTGTTCTGGAAAATACAGAATGTGTCATTTGAAACATAGAGGTCTGCCAACATCTGATCGGGGAGAGTGCAGGGAAAGATCCCACAAGAGGTTGGTGGCAGCTGAAGGGCACAGAAACTGTGGGCAGCAATTTCAGTCTATCAGAATGGTTATTACAACCTGCAGCAGGAAAAGGCAAAAGAAAAAAGTTTTAAAAAATCTCTTTGTGTTGTTGGAAAATTGTGATGGACTGCCCCTTTAAGACCCGAAGTCCGATCCTTATCAGAGGTCCCGATCAGAACAGCTGAAACAAAGAAACCAGCGTGGACTTCAGACTCCTCCCCTTTTTCTCCCCACGAGGCAAGAAGCAGAACAAAGACACCAGCAGCAGAACACCAGCGGCACCCGAAGAAGAAGAAGGACAGCAAGAGCAGAGGCCCAGCAGGGGAAGGCCCAAAAAGACCAGACCAGACCAGACCAGAAGGAAGACGGAGCAGCAGCAGGAGAGAAGCAGCCACAGAAGAAAGAAGAGGAGGAAAAGAGAAAACTGCACCGGGAGAGATGACCAGGAGGCTTGAAAGTGAAAGAGAGAGAGAGAGAGTCTGAAGGCCTCACCAACCAACCAGACAACATCAAAAAGTAAATAATGTTTTAATTTAATGAGATAAAAAGAGTATGTTAATAATAAAATAATTTAACCTGAAAAAGTGGTTATTAGCTTACTTCACTTCCTTAAGAACGCAGGACCCGTGACATCGATGCCATTAAGGGGTAAGTAAGTAAAATTCTTCAGTGAAGGTAGGAGTTATACCGGGGGATAACTTGAAAGGAGAGTTTGACCCGAATAGCACTCTCAGAGGCCTGTACTGGAGTCAGGGAGGAAGTTCCCTGTTCGCGGTTTTTAGAATATTGGCCCGTAAGGTTCTTTGGTATAAAGGGAATTCTAAAACATATAGGTGAATTTAAAAAACATGGCGCCCAGCGTGGAGGCCTAGAATATTAGAAGTTTCTAGGTAAAGCGAGGCTAGAATATTAGAAGTTTCTAGTTAAGCAGAGTAGGGGCTAGAATATTAGAAGTTTCTAGTTCCCAAGAAAGGCCTAGAATATTAGAAGTTTCTAGGTAAAGCGAGGCTAGAATATTAGAAGTTTCTAGTTAAGCAGAGTAGGGGCTAGAATATTAGAAGTTTCTAGTTCCCAAGAAAAGCCTAGAATATTAGAAGTTTCTAGGTAAAGCGAGGCTAGAATATTAGAAGTTTCTAGTTAAGCAGAGTAGGGGCTAGAATATTAGAAGTTTCTAGTTCCCAAGAAACGGGTGGAATATTAGAAGTTTCTAACCGGCAAAAAGGCTAGAATATTAGAAGTTTCTAGTCTATGTGTGAGTCAAACTTTACCTGCCGAGTTTAGTTTGGAAAGTCAGGTGTGATTGGCTTTGTAAGGATATTCTGTGGATCGAGGGGACTGAAGCTCAGGTTGGGGGTGAAAATCAGTAGACTAGAAGATACTGACCCTGAGAAAAAGTCTGCAAGACATTTTGGTGATAGCACTAAAATCTTGCATCCATCACTGGTAAAAGGGGCTAAAGAATAAATCATCCTCAGAGTAAGGCGGATTGTGCGGACATTTTCTGGAAAATAGGGACGCTTATATTCAGAAACCAATAATCAATCGACCCTTAACTAGAGCAGGAAGATAGTGCCTTGGTCAGCCTTGGATAGGGCCCAGAAAGGGTACTTATCCTTAATTTCAGAGTGCACCTGAAAGGGACAACCAGGAACAGAACTAAAAATCCGAAATGGCAATTAGGGTAATTCTCATGCCCTGGGATACGGTCAAGAGAAATGTAGAAATGAAAAGGGAATGGAAGAAATTAAAAGAGCAAAAGAAATCCTGGACAGGAGATATGTATCCAGACGGAGATATCTCCTCTTTGTTAGAGTGCCAAAAGCCCTGCAATATACAGATTCAGTCAGGGTCCTTAAAGCACTTTGTCATTTTGCATTTGAAAAGCGAGCTGAATCACTAATCGTGTTTGGACACAGACAGAAGCATGCAGCTGCTCAAGTGGGCAAAGTGTGTTCCAAACTGATTAAAATCATTGACGGAGTAAACAGGACAGAATAATACAGATCCTAGTAAACCCAAAAGTAACTCTGAAGTGGTAGGCAAATATATAAAACAACTGCAGAAAAATGAACCATTAGAAATGGAAAGTGACGAGGAATCAGGCCTAGAATCAGATAGCCGAGAGAATTCGGACTCCTGTGAAAATTTCCCAACGGGATACAATTTTCCATACCCAGATCCAAGTCTGTTTCAGGAAGAAAATTGGCCTCAGCAATCTGCCACACATAAGAAAGAAGCGTTTATCGATCATTTCGTTGAACCACAAGAAAGTGAAGAGGAACAAGGCATAGTTGGGATTATGGCGCTCCTGTGATGGGACAGGAAGAATTATCATCCTCATCCGAGAATGAGGAAATAGTCAAACCAAAGAGAGGGTTAGATCAGTTAAAGGCAGCAATTGCGATATATCGGGGTCATTAGTGGGAGACAAGAAGAGGATGATTTAAGCATTAAATTAGACATATATAAAAATGGATATGGTATGGTACTTGCTAATCTTAGCAATCAGACACCTATCAAACATCTGACAGGAAACTGGTCGAGAGCTGAACAAAAGTTTTCAAACATCGAGAAATGTCTAGCAGCTATAACAAAGAGAATAGCAGAGATAGAAAACTTGTCGGGTGGTAAGAAAATTTATGTCACAACTGAGTTTCTGGAGTTAAAGGAGCTAACCAAGAGACAGATTTGCCAGCAAGGCGCGAATACAGCTCGATGGAAAGATGGGAAACCATTCTTCTAAACCCTGACTTAATGTTTGTTCATAACATTCAAAAGGGACAGAACTATGATGAGCAGTTAGTAAAACGGAGTTGGTGAATGCTTGGGTATTATATACTGATGGTAGTAAAGTCAAGAAGGACGAAGGAACAAGGCCAGATGGGCATTCATTTTAAAAAATTCAGGAAACATAGTAGTGGAGGAACAGGGAGTAATCATTGGATCAGCTCAGACAGCTGAGGTAGAGGGAGTATTGCAAGGGCTAAAGGAGTGTCACCAGCGAAAGCTGCAGGAAGTTACCGTTGTAACCGATGCTTTTTCGTGCAGCAAGGATTGGAGAAAGATTTGGAGTTTTGGAAACTAAACGGTTGGACGAACGGTAGAAATAAACTACTGGAACAGAAAGAAACAGTGGGAAGAGATAGATAAAAATTTTAGCCGATATGGAGATCCAAGACAATTCATCAAAAAGCACACACAAAAGGAATTGGGGAACTGTGTAAGGGGAATCAGGAAGTGGATGAATTAGCCAGACTTAGGACAATAATCTTGGGGACTCTTGGGAACTCAGCAGCCGACCATCAAATGATAATAAGCAAGTACATGAAGCCACAGGACATGGGGGTCATGTTGTAGTCGCAAGGAGTTGAAGAAAGTTGGACTTAAAATAGCCTATTGGAGACAACATTTAACTGCAGTAGGAAGGAGAAATGTGAGAGATGTATGGCCTGTGGAGGACAGAGAGGAAATAAAACATATGGGAGCATAAAAACTGAGAAACCAATGCAGGAATGGTCATTAGATTATGCAGGACCACTTTTTCCCAGAAGCAGCAAAGGTCATTTGTATTTTTTAGTCAAAGCTGATAGCTGCACGGGAGAAATTGACCTTAGAGCAACCAGCAAAAGCAAATGGAGCCACAACCAAAAGGGTATTGGCAGAAATGATGACCTCCAGAGGTAGACCAGAATCGATCCGAATGGACAACGCGCCACACTTTAGAAACAATACTGTTATTAACTTTTGTGCTGACAGAGGAATAACAATCAAGTGGGCCGTGAAATATGCACCTGAGAGTAATGGAATGGCTGAGAGGTCTGTAAGAAAGTAAAGGATTGGATCATAAAGAATCAGAATAATAAAGGCTGGGATAAAGACATTGAAAGAATAGTATTTGATCTTAATAGCAACCTTGGAACCTCTGTCCCCCAGGGACAAGGAGACCCAAGTGAATCTGGGAATTATCAAGTAGAGACGAAGTTTGGGTGAGTTACCAACTAAGACTGCGGGGGAAAATCATTCGCGAGACTGTAAAATGTAAAGACAAGATTGTTCAGATTCTGGGTACACATACACTTGAATTAGAGAAGCATGGTGTCTGGAGCAAAAGAAATTGTGTCACGCTTGAACCACAGACCCAGTGTAGCATCAGAGGAGTTTGAGATTCTTCGAATCTCACTCAGGGGTGCAATGACAGAAAGGAGGCTTGACTACATCAAGGATAGGAATATAAACCAGTTCAAAAAGAAATGATGGCAAAAGGAATCCGGAAGTCTGGAGAGGGCACTCTCTGGGATAATCCGAATTAAAGAATAGGGCCCTCTCCACCCTTGATCTGTTCATTTGCTTTTTTCAGGTGGAAAAATTAATAACAAACCAGGTCGCAAGAAGGAAGAGAACTACACTCCAATAACAAACCAGTTCGCGAGAAGGAAGAGAACTACACTCCAGAGAAGAATCTGTTCGACAGGATTGGGGGGAAACAATGATATAATTGGCTACAAATTTGAGGGAATTAATTGCAAATTAGAATATCAAATATAAATGGACAGTGAAACCCCCGGTCAGACATCTCTAACTGGACATTAGTGATGGATGACTCTGTGGTCTCCATGGGGTATGTACTACGCAGTGGAATCATTAAGGTCTCGGCAGCAGATAGCAGCGACTGACGAGGAACGCCCAATATGATCAATGATAATAGGTTAAGAATTTTCAGTAGCTTGATACTACGGCGGGGAAATTGTTACCAATGCAACAAAACAATATTGCATTGAGAGCTATAATCGTTGATAAGAAAATTTTTTTTATTTTCATGTAAATTGATAGGGACCTGTGTATATATATGAGAAGGGGGGTATGTGTGTCGTTAAATAACTTGATCCGCATTTCTAAACTGTGAATGTTTTAATAGAGGGTAGTAGTATGTAATAATGATTGTTCCAAAAGCCAAGAAGCGATATGTTTCGATATTGATATAAATTGTTAACAGTTGAAAATATGTAAGTGAAACACACAGTCTATTGGTTAGGTAATGTATAAGGTGTTAAGATAAGATAAAATTTTACTATGTATAGAACAATAAGGAGAATTTGTTTGGGAAGAGAAAAAAAAGAGACGGTTCAATGCGGTTTTGTAAATGCTGAAATGAAAAATATACACGTTGTCAGAAAGATGTTCTCTCATGTAAACCAGGGGTTGGCAAGACTTACATGATTCACGACAATGTTAGACATTAATGGGGAAGTTAGGAATACAAGCAGGATCAATTGACATTTTAAATTAATAAGGACTAGGGGATCAGTGGTGGGGTAAAAAGATATCACAATTACCACATTCCAATCAGAATGGAAAAACAAGACTCGTATTGACACTGGTCTATGATAGGCCTACAAATGACAATGATCAGGGATGTAGGTTAGTACAATTGGATGGGGGGACAATAACCAAATTATAGTAATGTTTCAATGTCAAGACGGGGTGTTCTGGAAAATACAGAATGTGTCATTTGAAACATAGAGGTCTGCCAACATCTGATCGGGGAGAGTGCAGGGAAAGATCCCACAAGAGGTTGGTGGCAGCTGAAGGGCACAGAAACTGTGGGCAGCAATTTCAGTCTATCAGAATGGTTATTACAACCTGCAGCAGGAAAAAGGCAAAGAAAAAAGTTTTAAAAAATCTCTTTGTGTTGTGGAAAATTGTGATGGACTGCCCCTTTAAGACCCGAAGTCCGATCCTTATCAGAGGTCCCGATCAGAACAGCTGAAACAAAGAAAAACCAGCGTTGGACTTCAGACTCCTCCCCTTTTTCTCCCCACGAGGCAAGAAGCAGAACAAAGACACCAGAAGCAGAACACCAGCGGCACCCGAAGAAGCAAGAAAGACAGCAAGAGCAGAGGCCCAGCAGAGGGAGGCCCCAAAAAGACCAGACCAGACCAGACCAGAAGGAAGACGGAGCAGCAGCAGGAGAGAAGCAGCCACAGAAAGAAGAAGAAGAGGAGGAAAAGAGAAAACTGCACCGGGAGAGATGACAGGAGGCTTGAAAGTGAAAGAGAGCGAGAGAGAGTCTGAAGGCTCTCACCAACCAACCAGACAACATCAAAAAGTAAATAACTGTTTTTAATTTAATGAGATAAAAAGAGTATGTTAATAATAAAATAATTTAACCTGAAAAAGTGGTTATTAGCTTACTTCACTTCCTTAAGAACGCAGGACCCGTGACATCGATGCCATTAAGGGGTAAGTAAGTAAAATTCTTCAGTGAAGGTAGGAGTTATACCGGGGGATAACTTGAAAGGAGAGTTTGACCCGAATAGCACTCTCAGAGGCCTGTACTGGAGTAAGGGAGGAAGTTCCCTGTTCGCGGTTTTTAGAATAGTGGCCCGTAAGGTTCGTTGGTATAAAGGGAATTCTAAAAACATATAGGTGAATTTAAAAAACAGGGGAGAGTACGGAGTGAGGGGGGAGTATGGAGTGAGGGGGGAGTATGGAGTGAGGGGGGAGTACGGAGTGAGGGGGAAGTATGGAGTGAGGGGGGAGTACGGAGTGAGGGGGAGTATGGAGTGAGGGGGAGGAGTACGGAGTGAGGGGGAGAGTACGGAGTGGGGTGGAGTACGGAGTGAGGGGGGAGAGTACGGAGTGAGGGGGGAGAGTACGGAGTGAGGGGGAGAGTACGGAGTGAGGGGGGAGTACGGAGTGAGGGGGAGAGTACGGAGTGAGGGGGGGAGTACGGAGTGAGGGGGGAGTACGGAGTGAGGGGGGAGAGTACGGAGTGATGGGGGAGTACGGAGTGAGGGGGAGAGTACGGAGTGAGGGGGGGAGAGAGTACGGAGTGAGGGGGGAGAGTACGGAGTGAGGGGGGAGTACGGAGTGAGGGGTGGGAGTACGGAGTGAGGGGGGAGTACGGAGTGAGGGGTGGGAGTACGGAG
Organism: Scyliorhinus canicula; assembly: GCF_902713615.1. NCBI lineage: Eukaryota > Metazoa > Chordata > Chondrichthyes > Carcharhiniformes > Scyliorhinidae > Scyliorhinus > Scyliorhinus canicula. Next base: position 271,069,683 of record NC_052148.1, on the reverse strand, counting down.
TGAGGGGGGGAAGTACGGAGTGGGGGGGAGTATGGAGTGAGGGGGGAGTACGGAGTGAGGGGTGGGAGTACGGAGTGAGGGGGGAAGTACGGGTGAGGGGGGAGTATGGAGTGAGGGGGGAGTACGGAGTGAGGGGGGAGGAGTACGGAGTGAGGGGGAGAGTACGGAGTGAGGGGGGAGTACGGAGTGAGGGGGAGAGTACGGAGTGAGGGGGAGGGAGGTACGGAGTGAGGGGGAGAGTACGGAGTGAGGGGGAGTACGGAGTGAGGGGGGAGAGTACGGAGAGAGGGGGAGAGTACGGAGTGAGGGGGAGAGTACGGAGTGAGGGGGGAGTACGGAGTGAGGGGGGAGTACGGAGTGAGGGGTGGGAGGTACGGAGGAGGGGGGAAGTACGGAGTGAGGGGGGAGTATGGAGTGAGGGGGGAGTACGGAGTGAGGGGGGAGAGTACGGAGTGAGGGGGGGAGAGTACGGAGTGAGGGGGGAGTACGGAGTGAGGGGGGAGTACGGAGTGAGGGGAAGTACGGAGTGAGGGGGAGAGTACGGAGTGAGGGGGGAGTACGGAGTGAGGGGGGGAGTATGGAGTGAGGGGGGAGTATGGAGTGAGGGGGGGAGTACGGAGTGAGGGGGAAGTATGGCGTGAGGGGGGAGTACGGAGTGAGGGGGGAGAGTACGGAGGTGGAGGGGGGAGAGTACGGAGTGAGGGGGGGAGTGAGGGAGAAGTGAGGGGAGAGTACGGAGTGAGGGGGAGAGTAAGGAGTGAGGGGGAGAGTACGGAGTGAGGGGGGAGTACGGAGTGAGGGGGGAGAGTACGGAGTGAGGGGGGAGAGTACGGAGTGAGGGGGAGAGTACGGAAGTGAGGGGGGAGACGGATTCGTGAGGGGGGAGAGTACGGAGTGATGGGGGAGTACGGAGTGAGGGGGAGAGTACGGAGTGAGGGGGGGGGAGAGTACGGAGGTGAGGGGGAAGAGTACGGAGTGGGGGGGAGTACGGAGTGAGGGGTGGGAGTACGGCAGTGAGGGGGGAGTACGGAGTGAGGGGGGGAAGTACGGAGTGAGGGGGGAGTATGGGGTGAGGGGGGAGTACCGGAGTGAGGGGTGGGAGTACGGAGTGAGGGGGGGAAGTACGGAGTGAGGGGGGAGTATGGAGTGAGGGGGGAGTACGGAGTGAGGGGGGGAGAGTACGGAGTGAAGGGGAGAGTACGGAGTGAGGGGGGAGTACGGAGTGAGGGGGGAGTACGGAGTGAGGGGAAGTACGGAGTGGGGGGAGAGTACGGAGTGAGGGGGGAGTATGGAGTGAGGGGGGAGTATGGAGTGAGGGGGGGAGTACGGAGTGAGGGGGAAGTATGGAGTGAGGGGGGAGTACGGAGTGAGGGGGAGTATGGAGTGAGGGGGAGAGTACGGAGTGAGGGGGGAGTACGGAGTGAGGGT